>NW_021703772.1:106418999-106504677 GCF_005190385.1 Monodon monoceros | reverse complement strand
ACACACACACACACACACACACACACACACACACACACACACACAGAAGATGCATGCCCAGAAATGCATGGAAATAACTTAAGCCTTCATGATAAGTGAATTAGTGATGCTCCATTACATGGAGTCAATTTTCAAAGATGTGGCTGTTTTTTTTTTCTCAAATGCCCAGTTTTCAACTAAAGATTATGAGGCACACAAAGAAACAGAGAAACATGACCCATTCAAAGGAAGAAAATAAATCTCCCAAAACTGACCCTAAGGAATCATAGGATTCAGACTCACTAGAAAATATTTTAAAACATCTGTCTTAAGTATGATCAAAGAGATAAAGGAAAACACAGAAAAAGAACTAAAGTAAATCTGGACAATAATATATAAAAAAAATGAGAACATAAACAAAGATAGATATTATAAAAAGCAAGCTGCAATTCTGGAGATAAAAATGCAATCACTGACTGTAGTAACAGACTTGAGGGGTAGAAAAAATAATCAATAAACTAGAAGATAGGTTATTTAAATTTATTGTGTGTGTAGAGGAAAAATAAAAAAGAATCAGAGCCTAAGAAACTTATGATAAACCATTAAATAGATTAATATATGCATTATGGAAATCCCAGAAAGAGAAGAGAGAGACAGAAAGGGCCCAACAGTATATCAGAAGACATAATGATCAAAAATTTCCCAAATTTGAGAAAAGACATGGATATACAAATACAAGAAGCATAATGAAATCCAAAAATCCAGAGATCCACTCCAAGACATATTATAATCAAACTGTGAAAATCAAAGAGAAAATCTTGAAAGCATCCAGAGGCAGAGACTCATCATATACAGAAAATTCTCCGTAAAATTATCAATGGATTTCTCAGCTGAAAGTTTGAAGGCCAGGAGGCAGTGAGATAATATAATTAAAGTATACAAGAAAAATAAAAACCTATTGACCAAGAATATTATAGCCACCAAAACTGTCCTTTTAAAAATGAGGGAGTAATTAAGACATTCCCACATAAAAAAAAGCTGAGAATGTGCCCCAACTTCTGAGAATGTGCCCCCCAAATTTGATAAATGCTGTATTATGCTGTAAGTTCTATGTTTATATCTTTCTCTTGAGAGTTCTCATTTTCCTTACTTTACATCACTATTTTTCCATATTTATTCTTCTCTTTCCTGACTACTGCTTTAGGAAAAAAACAAAACTACCTTTCTCTCTACTATATTTGGCTTTACCTCCCACCTGCCAAGTACACAAATATTACCTATTTTTTATAGTCACATTTGGACAATTTCTCAGCCAGTTTTTGTCTAATGTGACCCACTGTAGAGTTGATCATTTTTGGATATCTAAATGATAGTACTTGTGGGTTCTAAGGAGTTCTGTGTAGATTGTTGATTAACAAGAGGATTCATTTCCTCTGGGACACATTCCTATAGAGGCAGATGACAGCCTCAAGGTTTAGTACTCAAGAGTAATCAATCCATGTAGGAAAAACTGATCTTAGTCATTAGATTCAGCTAAAAGAGCCGTTCTGAGGACACATTTTCTATGTATGATTTAATGAGAGGGACCATGGACACTCTGATGCTGGCTGACACTGCAGAACACCTTACTTATTTATGAATAAATTGCTCCAATCTGATAAACCAAAGAATTCCCCTTGAAAACAGTCCCTCCTGGTAATATTATGTTTTTGCTGCAAGGCAGAATGAATTAATCATCTTCAAATCACAACAGCAAATGTTAAAACCAACTCTATGTATATGATAGAAATAAAATAATGGAAATACTTTGGGAAACACAAGTGAGAAAATGTAATACAGACATACTGGAATTTAAGACATGCTATACTGTAGGATCTTGATGAGCTCTAGGATGTGAAATGTATGGCATTTTGTTAGAGCTGATGAAATCCGTGTTATCCTTTCTAAGTCTGCCAGTATGGAGACAGCTCAATGCAAAAAGTCTTGCCTAGTGTGACAACCAAATAGAGCTCAGCATAGGAGCTGCATAATCACAGGGTCTAAAGAATTGGAATTTGTTCTTTGAATCAGTGCCACAATAAACTCTATTTAAACAAATACAAATATATGTGGGAAGAAATAGAAACGAAAACATTTTGAAATAACAAAACCAAAAACAGCTGGATCATTTCAGCTTGGCTGATCTTATTTTCTGCCACAACAATGAAATTTATAGCTTTGTTAAATAACTTTAGTTTAATAAAAGAATCCAGGCAGATTGCTGATTTTTTTTTCAATTGTAATAGCAATTTGAGCAAATGACCACTTAAAGCCATAGTTTCATGGGATATAATTTGTTTCTCTCCCTTTCAGAGTGCTACTATTTTAAATATGGATATATTCTCATATTTTCTCTCACACCTGTTTCTTCAAGGACGTTTAAAGAGCACCAATTCCATGTCTTGGCTATTGTAAATAATGCTGCTATGAATATTGGGGTGCATGTGTCTTTTTGAATTATGGTTTTCTCAGGGTATATGCCCAGTAGTGGGATTGCTGGGTCATATGGTAGTTCTATTTTTAGTTTTTTTAATAAGTTTATTTATTTAATTTATTTATTTTTGGCTGTGTTGGGTCTTCATTGCTGTGCACAGGCTTTCTCTAGCTGCGGTGAGTGAGGGCTACTCTTTGTTGCGGTGCGCAGGCTTCTCATTGTGGTGACTTCTCTTGTTGAGGAGCACGGGCTCTAGGCACGTGGGCTTCAGTAGTTGTGGCACACGGGCTCAGTAGTTGTGGCTTGTAGACTCTAGATCGCAGGCTCAGTAGCTGTGGTGCACGGGCTTAGTTGCTCCACAGCATGTGGGATCTTCCCAGACCAGGGCTTGAACCCGTGTCCCCTGCACTGGCAGGCAGATTCTCAACAACTGCGCCACCAGGGAAGCCCTATTTTTAGTTTTTTAAGGAACCTCCATACTGTTCTCCATAGTGGCTGTATCAATTTACTTTCCCACCATCAGTGCAGGAGGGTTCCCTTTTCTCCACACCCACTCCAGCATTTATTATTTGTAGATTTTTTGATGATGGCCATTCTGACCAGTGTGAGGTGATACCTCATTGTAGTTTTGATTTGCACTTCTCTAATAATTAGTGATGTTATGCATCTTTTCATGTGTCTACTGGCCATCTGTATGTCTTCTTTGGAGAAATGTCTATTTAGATCTCCTGCCCATTTTTTGATTGGGTTGTTTGTTATTTTAATATTGAGCTGCATGAGCTGTTTGTATATTTTGGAGATTAATCATTTGTCCATTGATTCATTTGAAATAATTTTCTCCCATTCTGAGGGTTGTCTCTTCGTCTTGTTTATAGTTTCCTTTGCTGTGCAAAATCTTTTAAATTTCATTAGGTCCCATTTGTTTATTTTTGTTTTTATTTCTGTTACTCTAGGAGGTGGTCAAGAAGATGTTGCTGCGATTTATGTCAAAGAGTGTTTTTCCTATGTTTTCCTCTAAGAGTTTTATAGTGTCTGGCTTTACATTTAGGTCTTTAATCCATTTTGAGTTTGTTTTTTTGTATGGTGTTTGGGAGTGTTCTAATAAAACAAATATCATTTATCAATGCATATATGTGGAATCTAGAAAAATGGTATAGATGATCTTTTTTGCAAAGCAGAAATAGAGACAGACAAAGAGAACAATGTGTAGATACCAAGGGGGAATGAGAGTGTGGAAGGAATTGGGAGATTGGGATTGACCTATATATACTATTGATACTATGTATAAAATAGATAACTAATGAGAACATACTCTATAGCACAGGGAACTCTACTTAATGTACTATAGTGACCTAAATGGGAAGGGAATGCAAAAAAAGAGAGAATATATGTATATGTATACCTGATTCATTTTGCTGTACAGTAGAAACTAACACAACATTGTAAAGTAACTACATTCCAATAAAAATTAGTTAAAAATAAAATAAAATAAAGAGCACTTATTTATCCTCTTTAAATCAATGTACTTTTGTATGGTACTTGTAATGGCCATTCTCAGCTAATCAAAGAAGGGCAACAAACAGACTTTTTTTGAGTGACTATATCTACAAGCTTCTACAGGAAGTATCAATAATATGTGGAGCACCAAGAAGACTTAGATACTAACACTTCTTCCAATGCTTATACCCTTAAAGGGCAGATAACAACCAATTTATATATTAATTATCCATCCATGCTGCCATACATTCTTTCAACATTAATTGTAAATATTTAAGTGAAGGTTACCAATCTACACTAAGGTGAGGTTAATAAAAATAGCAACTGTAGGATCTGATAAGGTAATTATCTTAGAAGTAGGATCAGAGGGCTCAGTAGCTCATTAGATGTGGAACTGAGCAACAATGGTCAAATTAAATTGATGTACAGTTTTCTTTTTTAAATTTATTTTATTTATTTTTTTATTTTTGGCTGTGCTGGGTCTTCATTGCTGTGCATGTGCTTTCTCTAGTTGCAGTGAGTGGGGTCTATTCTTCGCTGTGGTGTGTGGGCTTCTCACTGACTGGCTTCTCTTGTTGTGGAGCACGGGCTCTAAGTGTGCAGTCTTCAGTAGTTGTGGCTCATGGGCTCCAGAGTGCAGGCTCAGTAGTTGTGGTGCACAGGCTTAGTTGCTCTGCGGCATGTGGGATCTTCTCAGACCACAGCTCGAGCCTGTGTCCCCTGCATTGGCAGGCAGATTCTTAACCACTGCACCACCAAGGAAGCCCCTGATGTACAGTTTTGAAACTCTGAGCCATAGAGTGCCACCCAGTACTGCCTGAGAGAATGATTAGATGGATGATTGAATATATTTTTGTAAGAAGGTAATATATATTGATTTCTGGAAGTATTAAAATTGAGACACCAGTGAGATCTCCAAACAACAAAAATACAGATCATTACAAGGTATGGCCTACTTCACTCAGACCACAATAATGCCTGAAGTTTGCCTTTAAAAAATACCAGACATTTTCAGGGCTCCACATCTTTTTCTAAGCCTATTTGCACTGACAGATGACCTTTGAGGTCCTTCCTATCAGACAAAGCATGAGGTAGTCTTCAAAGTTTCAGTGACAAATTCCTTGTCTTCTTTTCTTCAAAACCCAGGTCTTCAACTGCATATTTCTGTTTCTAATTTAATCAGTGCATTTTCTTGTTCAGTATTATAATGTAGTTACTCTCCACTTCTGCATGTAGTCATGTGGTTGTAGAGAGAACCACTATCTGATTTCTGCTTTCTAAGGGGGTGCATATCAAGTGGACAGTGTGCAATTAAGTACTAAAATAGACAAATTAGCTCTAAGGCTTTCTTGTACATTCCAAATCCTTTCTCTAAAGCTTTATAACATTGGAAATATTCAGAGAGTTATGACTGTCCATTAGACTCTAATCTCCTTGAAGGTAGATGTATTGCCAAATTTATGTTTCTGTTTGTTTGTTTGTTTTTGTTTTGTTTTTGTTTTGCCTTCCAAAGAGATTCATTTACTAGGGATATCAATGAACATATGTTTTAAGAAGGAACAGATAAGAGAGTGCATTAGAAGCATGGAACCACAAATTGACTGTTTTAGACATGTAGAGAGGGACTACAAAAGCATAAGGTATTAATACTTGTTTCATTAATTCATTCAGTACTTATTTTAAAAGATGAATAAAAATCCCAAGCAGGAGAAAAACTCAGGTGAATATACAGAAGTGAGAACGGGAACTAAATATTCAGGAAACATGGACAAGACTCGGTAGAATGTTATGCAGGGTTTGTATTTCACAAAGAGGGGTGATCTTATTGAGAAGCTGAGGGGGATCACTGAAGCTAAGGAGGGAAAAACTGAGGATGTGGGATAGCCAATGCTTCTAAAGTCCATTTGTAAAAGGACACAGAGGACCATATTATTAGGACCCAAACCACATGCTTCCCTGTCAACTAAATTTTCATTTAAATTGCAGTGTAATTTTGACAAAATGGGCACCATCTGAAACTTATTATTTGGCTGTGCAAATTAATAGTTACATGGCACAGAGCAAACATATTGCAGACCCAGTGGCCAGTGGGTATATATATATATATATATATATATTTCCAAAATAGAGCTTTCAGAATTCCCAGGGATACTGTCTTTGGAACTCTGAGCATTGTCTAATGGAAGTTTCTGATTGGCTGCCATTCAAGTCATGCCCAAGTCCATGATGTGGCCCTGCATGTTGCATGCTTTATTTTTAATTTATAAATTCTATTTCAAAATCTCAGTAAAACATGACAGGCATGGCTGTTTGCAGACATTATGACACTTTTCAAGCAGTTAAAATCCCTGAGTCTATAGCTGCTGTGCCTTGTTGCAGCACCTAAGGCAACTAATACTCACCCCAAAGTGCTGATGACCCACCCTGCTTTATTCTTTGACTGTGTTGTGTTTGCTCCATTGTATCCCATGAAGATTTACTAAATTGGCATGTGAGTGTGAAAACCTGATGGATAGTTCTTAAACAGTCACATGGGAAATGAATTCATTTATATTGGTTTTCTACTCAAGGAATGATATCATCTTTGGTCTGTTAACAAAGGAAAACAGAGTAGGTATGGTTGACATTCCTACACTGTAGTTGTTAAAAAAAAATGCCTATTAAGTTATTTGGAAGGTTCAGGAGTAAGCAAAAACACAGGTAGAATCACTCCCTACTTTGTAGCTATGACCTGATCAAGTCACTTGATCACTGTAAGTCTGAGCTTTCTCATCTAAAAGTTGAGCAATGATACCTTTTAGGGTACTTTGACTATCAATGAGATAACTAAAATGTACCTGGGACATGGGAAACCTTCAGTTAATAGTAGCTATTTAACCACCTTATATCCTTAATATCCTGTTCACTGTGTCCTGTCAGACTAACAAAACTAAAATGTGACTAGCGCTCAGGAGTTAGTTAACATCCTTTCAGGACAGGGATACCTGGTCAGACTCACCAATAAAAGTGATGGGGAAACAGGAGGAGAGCTTGAAATTTTTCCTGGAAAAGTGAGTCACCAGTTTATCTATCCATGGATGTCTGATACCAGAAGAGAGAAAAGCTAAGTAGAATTTGGGAAATACAGTCAAAGAAAGAAAAGGAAACTGGGATAAAACATGTGGATCTGGTAAGGAAATGAGAAGAGCAAAATTGATAGTGAGAGGGGCACCTAAAGTCCAACTCAAATCAGAATTAAGAGACTTCTCTAAGGAAGCTAGACCCCACGGTTCACTGTATGTATTTATAGGGCCCTGTACATGTAGGTCTTTTTTAAAATTATTTTTTTTAATTTAACAACTTTATTGGTGTATAATTGGTTTACAATGTTGTTACCTTCTGCTGTATAACAAAGCGAACCAGCTATAATGTATACATATATCCCCATATCCCCTCTCTTTTGCATCTCCCCCCAACTTTCCCAATCCCACCCTTCTAGGTGGTCACAAAGCACTGAGCTGATCTCCCTGTGCTATGCAGCTTCTTCCCACTAGCTATCTATTTTACATTGGGTAGTGTGTACATATCAATACTACTCTCTTACTTCATCCCAGCTTCCCCTTCACCCTCCCCCTCCCCATGTCCATGAGTCCATTCTCTACGTCTGCATCATTACTCCTGTCCTGACCCTAGATTCTTCATATCCATTTTTCTTTTTTCTTTTCTTTTTTTGTTTTAGATTCCATATATATGTGTTAGCATACAGTATTTGATTTTCTCTTTCTGACTTACTTCACTCTGTATGACATATTCTAGGCCCATCCACCTCACTACAAATAACTCAATTTTGCTTCATTTTATGGCTGAGTGATATTCCATTTTGTATTGTGTGTATATGCCACATATATCCATCTTCTTTACCCATTCACCTGTTGATGGGCACTTAAGTTGCTTCCATGTCCCAGCTATTGTAAATAGTGCTGCAGTGAACATAGTAGTACATGTCTCCTTTTGAATTATGGTTTTCTCAGGGTATATGGCCAGTAGTGGGATTGCTGGGTCACATGGTAGTTCTATTTTTACTTTTTTAAGGACTCACCATATTATTCTGCATAGTGGCTGTATCAATTAACATTCCCACAAACAGTACAGTGGGTTCCCTTTTCTCCACACCTTCTCCAGTATTTATTGTTTGTAGATTTTTTGATAATGGCCAATCTGACCAGTGTGAAGTGATATCTCATTGTAGTTTTGATTTGCATTTCTCTAATGATTAGTGGTGTTGAGCATCCTTTCATATGTTTGTTGGCAATTTGTATATCTTCTTTGGAGAAATACCTATTCATGTCTTCTGCCCATTTTTGTATTGGGTTGTTTGCTTTTTTGATATTGAGCTGCATAAGCTGCTTATATATTTTGGAACTTAATCTGTTGTCAGTTGCTTCACATGCAAATATTTTCCCCCATTCTGAGGGTTGTCTATTTGTATTGTTTATGGTTCCTTTGCTGTGCAAAAGCTTTTAAGTTTCATTAGGTCTCATTTATTTATTTTTGTTTTTATTTCCATTTCTCTAGGAGGTGGGTCAAAAAGGATCTTTCTGTGATTTATTTCAAAGAGTGTTCTTCCTATGTTTTCCTCTAACAGTTTTATAGTGTCTGGCCTTACATTTAGGTCTTTAATCCATTTGGAGTTTATTTTTGTGTATGGTTCTAGGAAGTGTTCTAATTTCATTCTTTTACATGTAGCTGTCCAGTTTACCCAGCACCACTTACTGAAGAGGCTGTCTTTTCTCCATTGTATATTCTTGCCTCCTTTATCAAAGATAAGGTGACCATATGTGCGTGGGTTTATCTCTGGGCTTTCTATCCTCTTCCATTGATCTATATTTCTGTTTTTGTGCCAGTACCATACTGTCTTGATTACTGTAGCTTTCTAGCATAGTCTGAAGTCAGGGAGCCTGATTCCTCAAACTTCGTTTTTCTTTCTCAAAATTGCTTTGGCTATTCGGGGTCTTTTGTGTTTCCATAGAAATTGGGAAATTTTTTGTTATAGTGCTGTGAGAAATGCCATTGGTAGCTTGATAGGGATTGCAATGAATCTGTAGATTTCATTGGGTAGTAGAGTCATTTTTACAATATTGATTCTTCCAATCCAAGAACATGGTATATCTCTCTATCTGTTTGTATCATTTTTAATTTATTTCATTAATATCTTCTAGTTTTCTGCATACAGGTCTTTTATCTCCTTAGATAGGTTTATTCCTAGGTATTTTATTCTTTTTGTTGCAGTGGTAAATGAGAATGTTTCCTTAAATTCTCTTTCAGATATTTCATCATTAGTATATAGGAATACAGGAGATTTCTCTGCATTAATTTTGTATCCTGCTACTTTACCAAATTCATTGATTAACTCTGGTAGTTTTCTGGTGGCATCTTTAGGATTTTCTATGTCCAGTACCTTGTCATCTGCAAACAGTGACAGTTTTACTTCTTTTCCAATTTGGATTATTTTGTTTCTTTTTCTTCTCTGATTTCTGTGGCTAAAACTTCCAAACCTATGTCAAATAACAGTGGAGAGAGTGAGCGACCTGTCTTGCTCCTGATCTTAGTGGAAATGGTTTCAGTTTTTCACCATTGTGAACAATGTCGGCTGTGGGTTTGTCATATATGGCCTTTATTATGTTGAGGTAAGTTCTCTCTATGCCTGCTTTCTGGAGAATTTTTAACATAAATGGGTGTTGAATTTTGTTGAAAGATGTTTCTGATATCTATCAAGATTATCATACTGTTTTCATCCTTCAATTTGTTAATATAGAGTATCACATTGATTGATTTGCGTATATTGAAGAATCCTTGCATTCCTGGAATAAACCCTACTTGATCATGGTGCATGACCCTTTTAATGTGCAGTTCGATTCTTTTTGCTAGTATTTTGTTGACGATTTTTGCATCTATGATCATCAGTGATATTGGCCTGTAGTTTTGTCTTTTGGCGACATCTTTGTCTTGTTTTAGTATCAGGGTGATGGTGGTCTCAGAGAATGAGCTTGGGAGTGGTCCTCCTTCTGCTATATTTTGGAAGAGTTTGAGAAGGATAGGTGTTATCTCTTCTCTAAATGTTTGATAGAATTCACCTGTGAAGCCATCTGGTCCTGGGCTTTTGTTTGTTGGAAGATTTTTGATCATAGTTTCAATTTCAGTGCTTGTGATTGCTGTTTATATTTTCTATTTCTTCCTGGTTCAGTATCAGAAGGTGGTGCTTTTCTGTGATTTCTTCCAGGTTGCTCATTTTATTGGCATGGTTATGTGTAGTAATCTCTGATAATCCTTTGTATCTCTGCAGTGTCAGTTGTTACTTCTCTTTTTCATTTCTAATTCTGTTGATTTTAGTCTTCTCCCTCTTTTTCTTGATGAGTCTGGCTAATGGTTTATCAATTTTGTTTATCTTCTCAAAGAACCAGCTTTTAGTTTTATTGATCTTTGCTATTGTTTCCTTTATATCTTTTGCACTTTTACCTGATCTGATCTTTATGATTTCTTTCCTTCTGCTCACTTCAGTTCTTTTTCTGTTTTTTTTTCTCTAATGCTTTCAGTGTACGTTTGTGTTGTTTTTTTGTGATTTGTCTTGTTTTGTGAGGTAGGATTATATTGCTATAAATTTCCCTCTTAGAACTGCTTTTGTTGCATACCATAGGTTTTGGGCCATCGTGTTTTTATTGTCATTTGTTTCTAGGTATTTTTTGATTTCCTCTTTGATTTCTTCAGAGATCTCTTGTTTATTCAGTAGTGTATTGTTTAGCCTCCATGTGTTTGTATTTTTTACAGTTTTTTTCCTGTAAGTGATATCTAGTCTCATAGTATTATATTTGGAAAAGATACTTGATATGATTTCAATTTTCTTAAATTTACCATGGCTTGATTTGTGACCTAAGATATAATCTATCATGGAGAATGTTCCATGAGCACTTGAGAAGAAAATATATTCTGTTGTTTTTGGATGGAATGTCCAATACATATCAATTAAGTCCATCTTGTTTAATGTGTCATTTAAAGCTTATGTTTCCTTCTTTATTTTCCTTTTGGATGATCTGTCCATTGGTGAAAGTGGGGTGTTAAAGTCCCCTAATTTTATTGTCTTACTGTCGATTTCCCCTTTTATGGCTATAGCATTTGCCTTATTTATTGAGGTGTTCCTATGTTGGGTGCATAAATATTTACAATTGTTATATCTTCTTCTTGGTTTGATCCCTCAATCATTATGTAGTGCCCTTCTTTGTCTCTCGTAGTAGTCTTTATTTTAAAGTCTATTTTGTCTGATATGAGAATTGCCACTCCAGCTTTCGTTTGATTTCCATTTGCATGTAATATCTTTTTCCACCCCCTCAGTTTCACTCTGTATGTGTCCCTAGGTCTGAAGTGAGTCTCTTGTAGACAACATATATATGGGTCTTGCTTTTGTATCCATTCAGCCAGTCTATGTCTTTTGGTTGGAGCATTTCATTCATTTACATTTAAGGTAATTATCAATATGTATGTTCTTATTACCATTCTCTTAATTGTTTTGGGTTTTTTATTGTAGGTCTTTTCTTTCTCTTTTGCTTCCTGCCTAGAGAAGTTCCTTTAGCATTTGTTGTAAAGCTGGTTTGGTGGTGCTGAATTCTTGTAGCTTTTACTTGTCTGTAAGGTTTTTAATTTCTCCGTTGATTCTGAATGAGATCCTTGCTTGGTAGAATAATCTTATTTGTAGGTTTTTCCCTTTCATTGCTTTAAATATGTCTTGCCACACCCTTCTGGCTTGCAGAGTTTCTGCTGAAAGATCAGCTGTTAACCTTATGGGGGTTCCCTGGTATGTTATGTTTTGCTTTTCCCTTGCTGCTTTTACTATTTTTTGTTTGTATTTAATTTTTGTTATTTTGATTAATATGTATCTTGACATGTTTCTCCTTGGATTTATCCTGTATGGGACTTTCTGTGCTTCCTTGACTTGATTGACTATTTCCTTTCCCATATTCAGGGAGTTTTCAACTATAATCTCTTCAAATATCTTCTCAGTCCCTTTCTTTTCCTCTTCTTCTTCTGCAACTCCTATAATTCAAATATTAGTGAGTTTAATGTTGTCCCAGACGTCTCTGAGACTGTCCTCAAGTCTTTTCATTCTTTTTTCTTTATTTTACTCTGTGGTAGTTATTTCCACTATTTTATTTTCCAGGTCACTTACCTGTTTTTCTGCCTCTGTTATTCTGCTATTGATTCCTTCTAGAAATTTTTAAATTTCATTTATTGTGTTGTTCATCATTATTTTCTTGCTCTTTAGTTCTTCTAGGTCCTTGTTAAATGTTTCTTGTATTTTCTCCAGTCTGTTTCCAAGAGTTTGGATCATCTTTCCTATCATTACTCTGGATTCTTTTTCAGGTAGACTGCCTATTTCCTCTTCATTTGTTTGTTCTGGTGGGTTTTTACCTTGCTCCTTCATCTGCTGCATATTTCTTTGTCTTCTCATTTTGCTTAACTTACTGTGGTTGGGGATCTCCTTTTTGCAGGCTAAAGTTTCATAGTTACCATTGTTTTTGGAGTCTGCCCCCAGTGGGTGAGGTTGGTTCAGTGGCTTGTGTAGGCTTCCTGGTGGAAGGGAGTGTTGCCAGTGTTCTGTTGGTTGGGCTGGATCTTGTCTTTCTGGTGGGCAGGGCCACATCTGGTGTTGTGTTTTGGGGTGTCTGTGAACTTAGTATGATTTTAGGCAGCCTCTCTGCTAATGGGTGGGGTTGTGTTCCTGTCTTACTAATTGTTTGGCATGGGTCGTCCAGCGCTGGAGCTTGCTGGCCATTGGGTGGAGCTGGATCTTAGTGTTGAGAAGGAGATCTTGGGAGAGTCCTCTCCAATTGATATTATGTCGGGCCAGGAGGTGTCTTGTGGTCCAGTGTCCTGAACTTGGCTCTCCCACCTCAGAGGCTGAGGCCTGACACCAGGCCAGAGTACCAAGACCCTGTCAGCCACACAGAATTCCAGTGTTGAAATATCTTTCTAGGTCCTAAACAAAGCTGCTCCTCCCTGGAGTCCATGTCAGCAAGTGGAAACTTAGATAAGTCTGTGTGTCTGTAAATGCTCCACTTGACCACCTCAATTAATGTTTATTGGAGTATAGTTGATTCACAATGTTGTGTTAATTTCTGCTGTATAACAAATGAATCAATTATACATACACATATATCCATTCTTTTTTATATACTTTCCCATATAGGTAATTATAGAGTATTGATTCGAGTTCCCTGTGTCACACAGTAGGTTATTATTAGTTATTTATTTTATATATAGTAGGGTGCATATGTCAGTGTCAGTCTCCCAATTTATCCCTTTATTGTTCTTCACTGGAAGTCAGAAGCCAGTGGCACTTTTGTATGCATCACCTCATTCCTGTATAAATTTTATGTTCTTTTCCAGTGTCATTTATTGTGTATTATTTTATTCATTTTGCATAGTTAAAAACTGTCTATTTTTATATAGGTAGTATATATTATCCATGTCCTTTGACTTAGCCTGGACTAATGAATATTGATCCTTTACTATATAACCTGTTCAGTTGTCTTTCTATTTCTTGACTTAGTCCTCTGAACTCAGACAGTTTATCCAATTTTGAACTTAGTCAACCCCTCCACTAATACTGGTTTCTTAACAGATGTTTTCTCTATCTTAATATCAACATTTACATGGATAAATTTGCCTCTAAGAACTGTTTCAGAAGCATAACAAATGTTTTGATATGTCTTCATTTTCTTTCATCTAACAGTATTTTCTGAGCCTTTGTCCCTTTGCTTATTCATGTGTGTTGTTTAAGTTTCACAATTTTGTGTCCCATATTTTCCCTGCTATTTATTTTTTATTTTATTTCTTTTTAGTCAGAATATATATTTTGTAATATTTTTACCATTTCTAATTTATTGAGATTTATTTTATGTCCTAGCATATGGTCTATCCTGGAAAATGTTCCATGAATATATGAAAATATTGGATGTTTTGTTGTTGTGTGGAGTATTTTTTAGATGTCTACTAGTTCTAGTTGGTGTAGAGCATTGTAAAGTCTTCTATTTTCTTGTTGATCTTCTATTGTTCGATATGTTATTGAAAGTGGGGAATTGCATGCTTGAATTATTATTGTTTTCTATATCTCCCTTCATTTTTGTCAGTTTTTGCCTGACATATTTGATTATCTGTTATTAAGTTCATAAATGTATATAATTGTTATGTCTTCCTGATAGACTGAGCATTTTATTTTTATAAAACATTATTCTGACTTCTTTTCAATTCACAAGTCTACTTCATCTGATATTAGCAGAGCCCCTTCATATTTCTTGTGTTTGAATGATGTAACTTTTTCCAAGCATTAATTTAAGTCTATTATATCTTTGAACATAAAATATTTCTTTTGTAGACATCCTTTAATCAGATCATGTTTTGTTAATCTGTCTTTTGATTACTTTTTTTAATACATTCACATTTAATATTGTTATTGAAATAGTTGGATGATATCTGCCATTTTATTCTTTTTTCTATATTTCTCACATCATTTTGTTTCTGTAATTTTCTTATACAATATTCTTTTCCATTAGTGAGTGGTTTTTAATATAGCATTTTAATTTCTTATCTTGTGTTTTCACTGTATCCTTTTAATTTTTTTTTTTTTTTTAGCATCAAGCTGTTCAATTCTACTAATGTCTGGCTAATTATTCAATCATTTTCAACACAGCCTTGTGGCATAAATTGCTGTACAGACTAATGCGATCAAATTGGGGATCCTTTGCAGCAGGAACCGTTTCTAATGTCAGTGTTTGGTATTTATTCAGATTCCAGGAGGGCTCCCCTCAGCTAACTTACTCCTTAGTTCTCTCCAGTTAACTAGCCTGCCTAGATTTTAGTCTGTATCTTGAATCTCCTCCCAGTTGTCCATTACCAGAACTTCCGCTGTTTTTATGAGGGCCTTTATGCTCAAACTTCTTCACTCTTTGTTGTAAAGAAAATCAGTTCCTTGGGAAGAGGTTAAGAGCTCTTTGTTTTAAGACTCACAGACATAGAGAACAGACTTGTGGTTGCCAAGGGGGAGGGGGATAGGGGAGGGTTGGACTGGGAGTTTGGAGTTAACAAATACAAACTATTATATATAGGATGGACAAACAAAAAAGTCCTACTGTATAGCACAGAGAACAGTATTCAATATCCTGTGATAAACCATAATGAAAAAGAACATTTGTATATATATATATATATAACTGAATCACTTTGCTGTACATCAGAAATTAACAATATTGTAAATCAAGTATACTTCAAATTTTTTTTTTTTTTTTTAAGAAAGAGCTGTCTAGGAGGCAGGTTAGCTTTTGGCTTGATCCTTTCTCCTGGCATGAAGATCCTTTTTCCTGTCATGAAACCACTGCCTCCTGCTCTAAGGCAAGGATGATCAAGCCTCCAGTCTTCTCAGTATGCTGTACCCAACAAGGCTTATAATATAAGGACTCACCCTGGATTTAGCTTCAGCAACAGGAAGCTAGGGCCAAGGTGAGAAATGTTGACATCCTGCTCCTCCAGGAATGAAGTCCTCTGACTGAGAAATGAGCAGAGAAGGAGCCTTGTGTTCTTAGCTAAAGCAACATGGAATAGACTCTCTACTCACTGAGACTGGAGTGGAGAGACAGAAAGTAGTCTTCATTCAAATACCACAAACTTTCACCTTTCTTATCAAATTTTTGCCAATGTTCTTGAATGGCTGTTTATTCTTTGATGGTTTATCCTTCAGACCTTCCTTTCCAGAGACCTTAAATGATAATTTTTGTTAATAGTTTTTAATACATTCAATGGAGAGAGAAAGTCAGTGGAACCCTCAACGCTGTCACACTACAGGTAGACCTCATGTGGCTATATCTTTATAAACTTTAGTTTTTATGCATACAAACAGAAATATTTATAGAATAAATAATATGGTAATTGAGATTTAATTCAAAATATTGTAAGGAAGTGCTTAGAGATACAGATGAAATGAAATAGGTTTAGGAATAATTAACTTGAGTAAAGGATGAGACAAGTTTATTAAATTTTTCTCTCTCTTTCTCTTCCTCTCTCCCTCCTTTGTTATCCTTTTCTCTCCAAACATGTATATGGTAGGTGTGTGTGTCTGTGCATGTGTGTGTGTATGTGTGCATGCTCAATTTCAGACAGTATCTGGAGGATATGAAAGAAATCTACTCAGTAGCTGCCTCTGGTGTTTGGGGCAGGAGAGTGTAGGAGAGAGAATTAGTTGTTAGGATATACCTTTTTCCACCTAAAGAAGTTTTAGATGATTCTGAAATATGGCTGTGTTTCCAATTTGAATCTATTAATATAGTGCAGGTTATTATTTTGTAAAGAGCAAAGTTGTTCAAGATCACTCAGTAAGTTAGTGCAGAGTTAAGATTTGGATCCAGACCCTCTAACACCTGACTCCTTAATCCAGAGCTCACTTATATAATGTCACACGGCCATCCTGATTTTAGGCCAAGTTTACTCTGTTTTTCAGATAACTAGAAAAGGGTCCATTAAAAATTATTTGAGAACATGTAGTTATAAAAAAAAAAAACATTTTGGAGGATTGAAATTAGCATATGTACCTGCTTCATGCAAAGTTGTTACTAAAGATTGACTTTGATTTAAATTACTTTTGGAAGAAGAAATGTGGTTGTGAGCAGGGAAACTAAATCATCTTATCAGGATGAACCTACATCATGACATCTACTGATTGTGATCCATATCTGCCTAGGTAATATATATTTATTTAACTTAGGCCTCCAGGGTAAAATGAATCTTTTTGTAATTTTTCCAATAATGGCAATAATAATGATATATGTGTTCATAAGAAATATAAATGAGTAGGTCATGTATTATAAAATCACAGACTGAACAAAAATGGGATATTTAAAAACTTTAATAAATCTTAAATATTCCATAAAAATCTTCATTTCTCACTGCTCCTTATGCATCATAGCAGTGCTATAATGTTTAACAATGATCTTTCTGGGTTTTTGTTTTTTGGGGTTTTTTTAGACCTCCAATTTGTAGTGTTTGCCAAATTCTGTAGTATAAATACTCTGACTATGATCAAGTTCAACCTACCAATGGTTAACAACTAGCCAACAAAATTCCTGAAAGTTTAACAATCGGGTCTCACAAGCTGGTATGTCAGCCCCAGCATACCTATTGAGCTCACGGCCCAATGGGAACATGTGCGTTTGAAAATTAAACCCAATATAATACTAGGCTTTTAGAGACAGTAGAGACAAGTGGAGGTTTTGAAAATGTCTAATTTTATGTGACAACTTGACAGGGCTATGAGGTGCCCAGATATCTGGTCAAACATTATTGGGTGTGTCTGTGAAGGTGCTTCTAAAGGAGATTAACATTTTAATTGGTAGACTGAGTAAAGCAGATTGTCTTCTTTAATGTGGGTGGTTCCCCATCCAATCAAAGACCTGAAAAGAACAAAAAGGCTGAGTAAGAAAGAATACGTTCTGCTGGACTGTTTGAGCTGGGATATCAGTCTTTTCCAGCCTTTGCACTTGAAATAAGAAATTGGCTCTTCTTATATCTTGAGCCTCCCAACTTTCAGACAGAAACTTATACCACAAATTCCCATAGCTGTCACTTGTTTTGATTCAGACAAGAACTATACCATAAGTCCTGGGTGTCCAGTTTGCCAAACACAGATAGTGGGACTTCTCAGCCTCCATAATTGTATGAGCCAATTCCTCATAATATCTATCTAACTGCCTATCTATCTTTCTATCTATATCTATCTATCTATCTATCTATCTATCTATCATCTATCTAATCTATCTATCCTACTGGTTCTGTGTCTTTGGAGAACCCTGACTAATATGAACATTTCTACAGGCTTTCCCCCTTACCAACACTGTTTTATTCTTCTGTGTCTAGTCAAATGCTTAAAAATCCTTCAGCACTTAAAGTCTTATTTCTGGCATGAATCCATTTCTGCCACTATCAGCCTATGATAATTCTCCTGTTTTCTGAATTCTTGAGATATTTAATTAAAATAACTACCATTTGCTGAGGGCTGACTAGAATAACATGTAGCAGGCATTCTTGGGATATTTGCATTTATTATTTTGAAACCGTATGAAAATACTGCCTTGACAGGAATAATAGATGCAACAAAGAATCATAAAGTTTGTTACAGTGAATTAAGGACCTTGTAGCATGTAAGAGACAGGACTCAGAAACTCCATTCAAGACCTATCTCACACCAAAGCCCACAGTCTTTCTATGTCATTTCATTATTATACCTCTCTTTGTATAGCACAGGGATCTCTACTCAGTGCTCTGTGGTGACCTGGATGGGAGGGAAATCCAAAGCGGGAGGATGTATGTGTACGTATGGCTGATTCACTTTGCTGTATGGCAGAAACTAACACAGCATTGTAAAGCAACTATACTCCAATAAAAATTAATTAAAAAAAAATATATATATACCTCTCTTTTGAATGATGGATCTCAATCCATATGCATCAGCCCTACTCTCCAAAGTATATTAGCACTTTTATTCATATTGTGGGGGAATGGGATAGAATAAAACTAACATAAGGAGAACATCTTAGTCATACACTATACTGGAAACTCTTCTTACATTAGGTCATTTCACTCTCCTAACAAGCCTGGGTGTAGCATTATTATTATTATTATTATTATTATTATTATTATTATTATTATTATTCCTACTGTACAGATGAGGAAACTGAGGCTCAGATGATTTCCTATAATCATGCACTTCATGTGTGACCAAACAGAAGTTAAAACCCAGTTCTCAAATGGTTTGTGTTCCCTGCACTACTGAATATTCTTTACAGACATTGTAATAAATGACTTCCATTAAAAATCATAGGCTTATTCTACAGTATCTTCCCACATGTCACTCCTTCAAGCACTGGGATTCCAGTGATGTTTCCTTACTGGAATTAAGAGAATGAATTGAGCAGGTATTACAAGTATTCTCCACGTTACAGCAGAATGATAGATTTCTCTGCAGCGTCTTGATATGAAAGAATAACAAGAGCAGGGATGATTGACAGGTGTCCTTTGCTTCTGCCTTCTCACACCCATATGCCTTCTTCAAGCTCACAGAGTTTCACAGGTGAGAAGCAAAGACTCCTAGATGACATCTCAGGGGAGCTGGTCTAAGCAGAAGGAAGAGTGTGCAGTCACAGATTAAAAATGACTGAGGGGACCTCACCCCAATTGTCACCTTCTTCCTGCACAATTTGTCATAATCTTTAAGGTGCCACCATTGGATGATATTTCTGTAACTCTCAGAAGCCTCTGAGGTAGGATGGGATTTCATTTTCTATATAGTGCAGTGGATGACAAAATGGATATTGGCATGCACTCCACCTTGGACGATCTTCTTCACATATCCTAGCCTCAATCCCTTGTGAAAAATGAACAATAATATCACTTCTCTGTCAGAGATGTCATGAGGGTTAAATAAGATGGTCTTGAGTACTTGAAATGGTGTGTGACACATAATAAGTGTGTTATTACTCTTGTTATTATTATTAACATTTCATTTTAGAGTTGAGAATCTGAAAGGTCCAAGAGAAGGGCTCTTGGTGATAATTTAAATTGGTGTCAGTGTCTCTGGTTTATAATCCAGTGACCTCTTCTTAGATATCTTATTACCTGAAATGGCAACTTGGACCAATAAATAAGTTACTTAAGGGAAATACTTTAGTGACTTTTTCAATTTAAATAAGGTTATTTAAGTAAAATTTTGGACAGTTGACTTATTTTTATGGGCAATTATAAGTACATAATAATGAGGTTTATTAATTAGGAGAGAATTACTTTAACATATACTAACATATAGAAAATTTATTTGGTTAAGTCATATGTATGGGGACTATATCTTAAAAGATGTTCTGTATAGTAATGTTTGGGAACATCTCATAAACTATATTTTATTTATAGAAATGGAATGGAATAAATTTATAGAATTAGTTCAATATATCTCTGATGAAGTTATTTGATCAATAAGATACTTGGCAACATAAAAAGAGCAAAGAAAAAATGAGTAGTGCACAGTTTCACTGTGGATATAACAATGAAAAAATTACATGGAATATTCTTTGAGTCATGGGTAAAGGGGCTGCACTGTCTTTACTTTTTAATATCATTTTGCACATGGCATATGCCTATTCTTCTTTTCATTGGCAAGGGCATAAATAAAAAACAAAGCAAAACGGAAAGAAAAATGACTGTGGACTTACCTCAGTTGGTCCAGACTGTCAGTATCCCTGATTGGATCTGCCCCCTTGAACATCAAGATTATGGAGTGATCATGGCAGCCTGCTGCTTTGATAATTCCCCCTGATAATGGCCTTCATGAAAATTTGCCTACAGAAAGCAGAAAGTTGAAAGAGTCAGTTAAATATATAGATCAAGCCATCTTAAAATTCACTAAGTTATTTACAAGTATTGAAATCTAATTTTTGGCCATTCTATAACCCATCTTCCTTCATTTACTATTGAGGGAAAATAATCACATATTTACATTTCTTTAAGTTATTGAGCACATTACATCATTATTTAGCAATTAAATGAAATTATAGTAATTTTCTTGGTTTGCAATTAAGTTGTTTTAGTACATATTTCTCACTCAGAAAGATCAGAAAATTATTTTCTCATTCCATTTGACTTTTCTTATGAAGTTATGAAAATAAATTAGAGCCAATATTTGCTGGTTTAAAAGAAAATGAAAGAAAGAGAGGATTTGAATGTGTACAAAGTATTTTCTCAAGAATGCAGATACAAGGTTGTATAAAATCATATATATTCTTTTCAGATGAAAAAAATTTCGATTTGGCTGAGTGGTCGAAGTTATTTTTTAAATAAGGCCTAGCTGAGTAGCCATTTTAAGTGTATTACAAATATCAGTGAAAACCAATAGCCTCACATTTCTCTCTACAGATATCAGTTATGGCAGTCTTGTCACTGGCAGTAGAGACTCCTTGCCAGACTGTTTCTTAAGAGAACGCATTTCATATTTCTTTGTTGTAAATGTGCAAAGGTTCTTCAAAATATTTCCTATTACTCATAAGTAAATGTTGTTTATTATTATCCTTTAAAAATGAAGAGTATTGCTCCAAATACGTATGGGAATAGGGAATGGTTGGATGACTTAAAGTAAGAACTTCACTTTGAGCTGAACCTTCTCCTGGAATTGTCCAGCTACCAAGTTCCAGCACGTGAGTTCAATTAGCATGGCTGAAGAAGGTAGTTTTCACTTCTTCCAAGGTAAACCTGACGTTCTCAAGCTTTTTTCAGGACAAATTCCTAGATGGCAAAATGGCAGCATCGGAATTAATTGGTGGTCATAGACTGAAGAAAAGTGTATACTCCACAGTCCATCTCTTTAACTTCCAACGGCTTAATTCTACCTAGGGAGATGGAAACATTGACTGGGTGATTATCTGGTTACCTTCAAGGCTACACATTAATTTGAAAAGATTAATGAAGTTAAGCCACCTTGAGAGTGTAAAATACGGCTGCCATTGTTTTCATGATATACCTGTAGGTGTTGTCTCATTGGAAGATTGAGAAAGAGTAACATACAACAATTAATGTATAACACAAATGTGAATTTCAGTGCTATTCTATACCAATCATTCTGAATACTTTAAGAGTTCTGAAAAGGGAACTTTAGAAATATCTAGATAGTCTAGAGGATCTTTGGAGTGGGTAAGAGTTAAGCTCATCGTTTAAGGATGAGGCAAAAGAACAAAGCTGTGAAGTTTCAGGCTCTACCTCAGACACTAGAATATATTAGGTATGAAAATATCTTCTAAGATGCACAATAAAGTTTAGACAAAGGCTATATTATTACTGTTTTTCAAATGAAGTAATTAATGCTCTCAGAGATAAAATCATCTCCTACAAAATAGGGGGGGTTGGACGTATTTCCTCCCTGAGGACTTTCTCTGCCCCCAAACTACCAGTGTTACTTCTGCTGAGACTGGGGTCTTTCCACTTTACAAAAAAATGTAAAATGATCAGTAGCACACCTCCAGCTTTTCTGCTTAGATTAAAATGCAAGTTTATTCTCCTCTAGGGAAAACTAATTTTTCAGAATGCTGACTCTCCTATAGTACTCTTTCACACTCTTCCTGGTCCCTTTCACCATCACTTGGTAATCACTAATCTGCTTTAAATTTCTATATATATGCCTGTTCTGGATATTTATTATAAATAGGAATGTATAATATTTTTGTGTGACTGGCTTCCTTCATCTAGCATAATGTTTTCAAAGTTCATATATGCCATAGTATCAGCACATACTATGTTTAATGCCAAACAATATTTCATTGCATAGATAATGGAACATTGTACACATTTATTTCTCAGTTGATGGACATTTGAGTTGTTTCCAGTTTGGGTTATTATAAATAATAGCACTAAGAAAATCTGTGTAAAAGTTTCGTGTGGACATATGTTTTCATTTAGCTTTCATGTATAGCTAGGAGTGAACTTTTTGGATCACATGGCAACAGTTTGTTAAACATTTAAAGGAACTGTAAAACTGTGTTCCAAAGCAATTGCATCATTTTACATTCCTACCACAAGTGTATAAGTGTTCAAATGTTTCTGCTTCCTTTTCAGCACTTGTTATTGTTTGCCTTTTGTATTATAACCATCCTAGTGGTTGTGAATGGTATCTCTTTCTCCTTGTGGTTTTGCTTTGCACTTTCCTAATGACTAATGATGTTGAGCAAATTTCATGTGCTTATTGGCTACCTGTACATATTCTGTGGAGAAATGTCTATTCAGATCCTTTGCCCATTTAAAAATTATGTTTTTTATTATTGAGTTCTAAGTACTTTTTATATATTCTAAGTACAAGCCTGATATCAGATATATGACATGAAAGTATTTTCTCCAGTTCTATGGGTTGGCTGTTGACTTTCTTTATGGTGTATTTTAAAACAAAAATGTCTTAAATTTTGATGAAATCCAATTTATCTGTTTTCTGTTGTTTCCTGTGCTTTTGGTGTCATGTATAAGAAATCTTTGCTTAATCTAAGGTCACAAAGATTTAAGCATTTTTTTTCTTCTAGGAGTTTTATAGGTTTAGCTCTTACAATTATGTCTTTGAACTATTATGAGTTAATTTTTTAAATATGATGTGAATTAAGTATCCAACATCATTCTTTTTCATGTGGATCTCCAGTTGCTCCAGCACAATTTTTTAAAAAGACTATTAGTTCCTTAATTTTTGTTGGCACTATTGTTAAAAGTCAATTGAACATAAATATAAGTAGCTTTTTT
The DNA here is from genome assembly GCF_005190385.1 of Monodon monoceros. Classification (NCBI taxonomy): domain Eukaryota; kingdom Metazoa; phylum Chordata; class Mammalia; order Artiodactyla; family Monodontidae; genus Monodon; species Monodon monoceros. Next base: position 106,481,396 of record NW_021703772.1, on the reverse strand, counting down.
TTCTGGATTATTAGTATGATTTCATTAATGTATGTGTCTATCCTTAGATCAGTACTATTATTTATTTTGTATATTTCTTTTGTATATTTCTTTTGTGTATTATTTCTTTTGTATATTTCTTTTGTATTTTGTATTGTAGCTTTGTATTAAGATTTTGCATGGGGAAATGTGAGTCCTCCAATTTAGTCTTTCTTTATCAAGATTGTTGTGGCTATTTTGGGGACTTTGCTTTCCATATGGATTTTAAGATCACATTGTAAATATTTAGAAAAAAGACAGCTGGGATTTTATAGAGTTTATACTAACTCTATAGATAAATCTTAGGAGTACTGACATGCTGGCAATATTAAGTCTTCTAATTCATGAACACAGAATTTCTTTCCAGTTATTTAGGTCTATAATTTTTAATGATATTTTGTAAGTTTTAGTGTTCAAAGTTTGAGCCTCTTTTGTTAATTTTTTAATGCTATTATCAATAGAATTCTTTTCTTAATTTCATTTTCATATTGTTCATTTGCAGTGCATAAAAATGTGTTGACTTTTATGTTGATATTTTACCTTGCAAGTTTGCTGAGCTTGTTCATTAGCCTGAAAAATTTTCAAGTGAATGTCCTACAATTTTCTATATGCAAGAATGTCATTTCACATGAAGATAGATTTATATTTCCTTTTCCTATTTGAATGCTTTTTATTTCATTTTCTTGCCTAATTGCCCTTGCTAGAACTTCCAGTACTACGTTGAATAGAAGTGGCAGAAGTAATATCTTACCATTGCTTCTGATCTTATAGGAACAATTTCATTCTCTCACAATTAAGTATGGGCTTTTTGTTTTATTTTGTTTTGTTTTCTTTTGGTAGATGACTGTTATCAGGTTGAGGAATCACCTTTTATTTCAAGTTTTTTGAGTGTTTTTTTCATGAGAGTATGTTGGATTTTGGAAACTGCAACCAAATTAAACTCTCACATTGTTTTTTTTTATTAACCTTGGAATGTCTCTATTTTTTCCCAAACTGCCACAGTGGAAAACCCATATGAAGGCTCTCTAGTCAACAGTTCCAACTGAACCCTTTCTAGCCATCCTCAACAAAGTGCCAGATCCATGAGTGCAACCATCTTAGCTCCATCAGATGAGCCAATCCACTAGCTGAAAATTACCATGGTTACCATGTGGAATAGAAGAATGTTCAGGTGAATCATGTAATGACTAATCTTTTTTCTTAGTCCATTGGGGCTGCTATTACAAAAATACCATAAACTGGGTCACTTATAAACAACAGAAATTTATTTCTCACAGTTCTGGAGGCTGGAGAGTCCATGATCAAGCTACCTGTGGTTTCAGTGTCTGGTGAGAGTCCACTTTCTGGTTCATAGGTGATGCATTTTTACTCTGTCCTCACAGGTAAAACAGGTGAAAGATATCTTTTATGAGAGCACTAATCCTATTCAAGAGAGGAATGCCCTCATGATCTCATCACCTTCAATGTTCCCACCTCCTAATGCCATCACCTTGTGCAATAGGTTTTCCACATATGGATTTTGGAGGGATACATTCAATCTATATTATTTGTCCTCTGAAGAGGAAGAAAAAGCTGAATGGTATCATGTTGAGGGCATGTTGGCTCTCAAACATTCTGACGTATATTCTTCTATTATCTACCTGTCTGTCTGTCTATTTATCTATCATCTATATCTATCTATCTATCTATCTATCATCTATCTATCTGTAATCTAGCTATTTATCTATCTAGCTCTTTCTTTTTTCTCTTTACCTTACTCTCTATGCTAGTCAGGATTCACCAAAAGAATTTTAGAGCTCAGCAATGGATTATCCACAAACTGCAAACTCTGGCCTTGTCTATCCTAGGTATTTGCTTATTGGGGAGATAATAATGAATAAGATATAATACTCCATCGAAGTGTTAATAACTTGGCAACTGTTTAATCAATCACTATGCAAGTGTTCTGAATTGGGAAGCGAAAGGCCATTACTCTCAGGGAGCAAAGCCTTTACATTCACACTTTCTTACAGTTCTAAATTAAGTTTGACTTATTTATAAATAAGCAGTTAAGAGTAAGGTCATCCCGATAACGGCATATATATCATTTTTCATATTTTAATAAATTTAACATCGCTTTTTCTCTAGATAACATTTAATTGCACTTATTTATATCTCACAAGTGAGTGTTTATTAGAGCACTGTCTCAGCAAGACCTCTGGAAGCTGTTGGACATACGATCTAACTCTTTGGTAGAGAAAGAAGGTCCCCAGTCCTCCCTTGTATATATCTGCAGAATAAATAAAGGTCAGAGATAACACCAAGATGAATGGGCATTTTTCTGCTCTTAGGTAAGGAGGAAATAAAGTAAATCTTTTCCTTTATTTTGTATTTATTTATTATTCATTTATTTATTTATTTTTATTTTAACTAGAGAGGACTCAGGGATGCACCTTGTTTGAGAGCAGAAGAAATAAGTGTTCATTACTGAATCTCCACTGGGAATCAAAAGTGCATGTTTTCTGTAGCATTTCATAAACTATCTCCTGGCAACCAAGAATGGTGGTTTGTGAAAAGTGGGTTAACACGGCAGCTGCAGTTGGGTTAGGGAACACTCAACTCTAACCCCAAGAGATAGTAATAGCAATTGTTCATGCACATGTCATGTATCCAGGTATATTATAGAGAATTTTTCTCATGATCAAACAAGAAGTAAAGTATTACAATGTCTGAGCACACCTATTGAAAACTGAACACACCTTGAAACATTTAGAAACATGAAGGTCCAAAATCTGTTGAAAATGGTGACTTTCCTGTACAATGGTGTTCTGTGAGGAAGTTTAATTATGTTTCTAAGAAATTTTTATAACTGCAATGAATGTTGCTTTTGAAATCCATTATGGTGATTTGATATAGAGCAATCAAAATCATAAAATTTCATACTGAATGCTCTCTTTGCAATATAGACTTTCCTCGTTTGAATAGGCCCTTTGTATGCCAACGAGGGAGAGGGTTTTTGGTTTCACTGTCCATGGACTGAGAAACATGACACATTAGAAGTAGCCTGAGCCCATAAGTCAGCTTAGTGATTTGCCCAAGGTCACACAGCTTGTCAGCATGACCAATTTGAACTCTTGGTTCTTGATCCCAGACCAGTGATCTTTTGTCATAAAACTCAAGTAAGTCACCTTTTTTAGATGAATAAATTTGCTTCCCTTAAGGGAGATATTTTTCTCTAAGGTGACTTCTCATACATATCTTACAGACTTCCCATTATACAGATGAGAAAACTCTAACCAAAAAATGTCAGACAGCTTGCCCAAAATCAAACATCTAACATAGGCAGAGCCGATGCAAAATCTTTGGATGCCATGTTTTGCTGCCTTTCAAAATATTAGGCAAGATTGTCTATTATTAGAGCTGAAGTATTTAGTCCATAAATAATTAAGCCAAACAGAAGTTAACATTCTTGCTAAAAAATGTGATATATGCAGGATCTGTTAGGGTTTGTATCTTTTGAATCATTTTGCCAATCCATTTGCTGTCTTTGAGAATATAAATTTTAAAGAAAATATATAAGAAGGCCCATTTAATTATGTCCATGTAATTAGCCCATTTATATCTTTTGTTTGCATTCTTTGCTTTTTACTGCGAGGATATTATCAATATTTAAATTTTATTATGCAAACTCCGCACACCCATGCTAAATTCCAATTGGCAAGTATATGTTTCTGATCACAATCTTGGCAAAGTCACTGACTCATGGAATATCTGGAGTCCAGTTTTCTTTGCTTAGCCCACTAATACAATTTACAGTGTTTTGAAAGGTAGCCTATTAGCTGTTCGTCTAAGTAATTGACACAGCTAAGGTTCAGATGAGCCTCTACATTTTCTTCTTTCACAAACCATTAGGCAAAGCAATTTTATTTCATTTTCTTGCTAACTTATTCTTCAAGTTGCTGATTCCCTTAGCAACTGGATTTAGAAGACAAAGGTGAATATGGGCTGGTATTTATTTTATAAAGCTCAAACTCAGCCTTCAATTTAATTCTTCAATGTTAAATGTGTTGTCTACACTTTTGAGAAAAAGGACTTAAGACAATGTTTCCTATTTTGAGTCTCAGTGTGTTCAAATTATGTATAACCAATGCTTGAGATGATCATTATGGTGAAGTTTATTTCTGTTGTTTCCTCCAATCCATTTCAATACAATGACAAACTTTTTATTTTTTATGACATAAAATCAATGTATTTTATTAAGGATGCTACTTTGTGAAGAGTAATAGATTTCAGATACAGTATTTTCATACTTTGGGTTTTGACTGTGTGATTGGCCTATCAAGATCCATGTGAAAATTGTCAACTCTGTAATGCAAATTAGTGTCAGAACAGGGCCTAGGGTCTAAGAGAAATTTATAAGAGGAGTTGAAAAAAATATCATATCCATTCCATTATACTGCAGGTTTGTTTGTTTTAGGTAATTTAGGATTTTTGGTGAACTGAAAGTGTTGTTGATTTTGTTTTTCAATGTTAAACAATCAAAAGGAGATAGAAAATGCATTTGAATCAATTAAGCGTATTTGTTGATTATATAACACACTTGAATACTTGAACTTCTTCAACTTTGATAATTAACTGACTCATATTAAGAATGGATCATTTCATTATTTCACACTGGAAGAAATTCCAATCAGGAAGATTCTGTGATTTATTCAAGGACACACAGCTTTTTAAGTGTAAACAATTCAAACGCAAAATTCTTAACCCCTATGAGTTCATGTAATTAAAATCATGGGTAGTGAAATATAATGTGGATATTCAAACATGGGCTGATTAAATAACTGTGTATTTATGTATAGTTTTTCCTTTTCTCTGTTTGCAAATGCAGAATCCAAATAATGTTTGTTGAAAGGAGTTTTTTTTTTTTACTCTCATTTGATTCCATTGGGCTGGGATTTAGAAAAGATATTAGTAGATTCTTAGAACCTAGGCTTGCTAAGAAACCAACTATTCTATTTCGTTTGATTGCCATTCTTTTGAATTTCCTCCTGTATTGATGTTATCCTCATATTCATTTTTGGCATTTGTTTCTTTCTCAATACTTTTTATCTTGAGTATTCCCTTATCTCTCTATCTTCTCCTTCCCTGTCTTCTTGGTCACTTCCTGTTTTACCTGTCTGCAATGAACATTTTCCTATGACATTCTCTTTGAAAAAATTCTTGCTTCTACTCCACATTTATTCTTGGCGATTTTAACTCTTCTTACTTCATAGATAACCCATGTTCTTATGGTTTTTAAATGTCTATTTGTCTCCATCAGTCATTTCCACATGTACTTATATTTTTCTCATGGATTTACTGACATCATCAAAATATTCTTCTAAAAATCTCATCCACTTTAAACATGTTCCTCCTCTCATGCTCCCCACCTTGACTGACGTTATAAGTACCATTTCAATAAGTTAGGTGAGAAAAGTTAGAGATAATTTTTACTTTTCCTTCTGTTGGGGACACCCTTTTTTTTTTTCTTTCTTTCTTTCTTTCTTTTTTTTACCTAGGCCTGTTGTTTTCTGCTCTATAGATTCTGATTGCTGTGCCCATGTACCTTCAATACTCTCCCTGTCTTGCACTCTCTTGCTAATGCCTTCTTCTTCCTTCCTCTTTTATTGACCCTGCTTTTGAAACATCCATCCTTGACTTAATCCCATTGCCTGGTCTTTAATCAATTGTTTCTAAACTTAAGTTTCTATGTATGGGTATGTAGATGGAAAAAACATATGAACTGAAACCTCTGTTTCTTGGGTTGCCTGAAAATCCTACAAATAAAAGAGTGTTCTCAAGTTTTCAGTAATGATGATTTTTAAGCCTTCACCATGCAGCTCAACTTCTTTGATACCTCTTGTTCTTGGCAGATGACTCTAGATTTCTATTCCTGAGACAACAGATAACTTCAAACAGAAGCTACCCAGCTTGGTGACTGTGTCACTACAGATTTACCTATAAGCCTATTCAACACTGACTCTTCCACTCGTTAAATGTCTTCCTTTGCCCCTTAAATATTCACATACCCAGATTTCAAGCACACAATAGGCTTCATGAAAATTAACACAGATTTCTACCTAGATTTTCCTAAATTCAGGTCTGTCCCTTTCCAAAAGGTCTCTGAATTATTTTGATGAATCTGAATAAAGAAACATATAATAAAATCCCGCCTTACAAACTAACCTCTATAATTCTGTCCTACTGAATACTGAACACATTTTTTAAAGCATTTTAAAAGAATTTTTAAAAATTGAAAAGAAGGGCTCATTACAGCAAGTCCTGTTTGTCACTGTTTACTCTTTTTTCAAGGTACTTCCATCAAAAAGCAGGGTTCAGGAGCTTCCCTGGTGGCGCAGTGGTTGAGAGTCCGCCTGCCAATGCAGGGGACATGGGTTCGTGCCCCGGTCCGGGAAGATCCCACATGCCACGGAGCAGCTGGGCCCGTGAGCCATGGTCGCTGAGACTGTGTGTCTGGAGCCTGTGCTCCACAACGGGAGAGGCCACAACAGTGAGAGGCCCGCGTACACTGCAGAAAGAAAAAAAAAAAAGCAGGGTTCAGTTTTCATTGATATTTTACTGCTCTTGAGTGGGAAGATTACAAAGCAGTGGTACAACTTCTTCTTGTTTAGGAAAAATATTTTGTAATATGTAGAAAGTATTTTTAAGGCTAGATTTTATTGACCAATTATTTTTACAAAACTAGATTCAATGTTTAAACATAACCTATTCAGAAGGGCAAAGTTTACCACTTTTCAGGATATAAGTATGTCAATATATTTTTACTAAATTTGTATACACAAACTGACATACTCTATCCTTTCTTCATCATCAAAGGTAAAATAATAAAAAAAGATAAATTTAAGACATATACCATTACTGCTGCAAATATAACCCCCATGCTGCTTCCAGAGAAATCATACTAAAACACAAATCTGATTAAGCCATTTTATGCTTAGAACTCTTTTATGTCTCCCATAAACCTCAGAATTAATTCAAATTCTTCAGAATGACTTACTGAGTTTTTTAACCAAGTCTTTGCTTAATTGTCAATACCCCTTTCCATGCCCAACTCTTGTAGTAATGTGTCACAGTACAGAAATATTCTGTGCCTTTTGGTCTGCATATTTTTAGTTCTTTTACAATGAAGGAAAGTCACATCTTTTCTCCAATAGTTTCACAATTTTTTAAGTGAATGAATGAATAATGCATTAGCTTTCTAAACTATCCCTCACATTCCCTCATTTCACCATCAAAAGAATGATTTCTTAAGCTATACTACATTAACCAACCTTCTCTTTGAAAAGTATACACTAGATTGTCATTACCTAAAGAACTAAGTACAAAGTTACTGGCACTCCAATCAAAACTTCCACAGTATAGTTTCAAATTGCCTTACCTGTCTTAGCTTATATATTTCTATGATCCATGAATTCATTCCAAAGAAGCTGAACTACTCACCATTTCCCTGAGCACTTTTTCATCTCTGTTGTTGGTGTATGTTAAAATGTTAAAATTATTTTTTTAACATCTTTATTGGAGTATAATTGCTTTACAATGGTGTGTTCGTTCCTGTTTTATAGCAAAGTAAATCAGCTATACATATACATATATCCCCATATCTCCTCCCTCTTACATCTTCCAACTAACCTCCCTATCCTACCCCTCTAGTTGGTCACAAAGCACTAAGCTAATCTCCCTGTGCTATGCAGCTGCTTCCCACTAGCTATCTATTTTACCTTTGGTAGTATATATAAGTCCATGCCACTAAGGAAACAAAAGACCTATATGCAGAAAACTATAAGACACAGATGAAAGAAATTAAAGATGATACAAACAGAGGAGAGCTATACCATGTTCTTAGATGGGAAGAATCAACATTGTGAAAATGACTATACTACCCAAAGCAATCTACATATTCAATGCAATCCCTATCAAACTACCAATGTCATTTTCAACAGAACTAGAACAAAAATTTTCACAATTTGTATGGAAACACAAAAGACCTGGAATAGCCAAAGCAATCTTGAGAAAGAAAAACAGAGCTGGAGGAATCAGACTCCTGGACTTCAGACTATACTACAAAGCTACAGTAATGAAGACAGTATGGTACTGGCACAAAAAGAGAAATGTAGATCAATGGACAGGATAGAAAGCCCAGAAATAAACCCACGCACATATGGTCACCTTATTTTTGATAAGGAGGCAAGAATATACAATGGAGAAAAGACAGCCTCTTCAATAAGTGGTGCTGGGAAAACTTGACAGCTACATGTAAAAGAATGAAATTAGAACACTCCCTAACACCATACACAAAAATAAACTGAAAATGGATTAAAGACCTAAATGTAAGGCCAGACACTATAAAACTCTTAGAGGAGAACATAGACAGAACACTCTATGAAATAAATCACAGCAAGATCCTTTTTGACCCACCTCCTGGAGAAATGGACATAAAAACAAAAATAAACAAATGTACCTAATGAAACTGAAAAGGTTTTGCACAGCAAAGGAAACCATAAACAAGATAAAAAGACAACCCTCAGAATGGGAGAAAATATTTGCAAATGAAGCAACTGAGAAACGATTAGTCTCCAAAATTTACAAGCAGCTCATGCAACTCAATGTCAAAAAAACAAACAACCCAATCCAAAAATGGGCAGAAGACCTAGATAGACATTTCTCCAAACAAGATATACAGATTGCCAACAAACACATGAAAGGATGCTCAACATCACTAGTCATTAGAGAAATGCAAATCAAAACTACAATGAGGTATCACCTCACACTGGTCAGAATGGCCATCATCAAAAAATCTAGAAACAATAGGGGCTTCCCTGGTGGCGCAGTGGTTGAGAGTCTGCCTGCTGTTGCAGGGGACATGGGTTTGTGCCCCCGTCTGGGAGAATCCCACATGCCACGGAGTGGCTGGACCCGTGAGCCATGGCTGCTGAGCCTGTGTGTCTTGAGCCTGTGCTGCACAACAGGAGAGGACACAACAGTGAGAGACATGTGTACCACACACACACACACAAAAATCTAGAAACAATAAATGCTGGAGAGAAATAGAACTACCATATGACCCAGCAATCCCACTACTGGCCATATACCCTGAGAAAACCATAATTTAAAAAGAGTCATGTACCACAATGTTCATTGCAGCACTATTTACAATAGCCAGGACATGGAAGCAACTGAAGTGTCCATCAGCAGATGAATGGATAAAGAAGATATGGCACATTTATACAATGGAATATTACTCAGTCATGAAAAGAAATGAAATTGAGTTATTTGTAGTGAGGTGGATGGACCTAGAGTCTGTCATACAGAATGAAGTAAGTCAGAAATAGAGAAACAAATACCGTATGCTAACACATATATACGGAATCTAAAAAAATTGATATGAAGAACCTAGGGGCAGGACAGGAGTAAAGACCCAGACATAGAGAATGGACTTGAGGACACGGGGAGAGGGAAGGGTAAACTGGGACAATATTAGCACCATTTAAATGTCATTCATTTTTCAAGTTGCATCTAAAATGTTACCTGCTTCCCAAAATGGCAAGCCTTCTGTGATCCATCAGAGGCATAGAGATAATGCCTATTTTTGTTTTAATTACATTCTATTATAGATATTTGTTTTCATACTAATCTTTCTATGTTTAATCTCTTTAAAAGATCTAGACTTATTACTGCAAATTCTTTTTATGGGAGAGTGACTAATACACATTCATTCTTCACTAAATGTGGGAGACAGAGAGAAAGAGAGAGACAGAGAGACAGAAAGACAGAGCGATAGAGAGAAATTAAGTCTACAAAAACAGAATAATAAATATGTCCAGGAAGCTTCATAGCCCAAAATTCATTGAATTTTTTATTAAGAAGATGCTTTCATTAATTAATTTAAATTTCACAAGAATCCTGCCATTTTTTTCTTCATGTAAAATCAATGTATGAGGATTTACAAAATGTTTCACAGTAGCCCTTTTTTTTTTTTTTGGTTGAGAATATTTTTACGTAAATATGGCTCTGAAATGTTTTCCCTCTCAACTCTTCTGACACAAAATGTGTGGGTTTTCCTCACACCATCCAATTCTCTAACTCTTCAGATACCAACTAGGGTGTCCTACGATCTAATTCAATTGTGATACTAACTGCCCAGAGTTAGTGGAGCCCCCATAGGCTAAGAGTTTATCCCAAAGATTGTTCCTACTCTAATGCCAACCATAATCCCCAGCTACCTGTATTTCTGACTGACTGGCTATAAAGTATATAATATGACAATGGTTTAAACTCTCATTGTAAGGTCGGATCTTAACAAACGGCACCGCGAAACAAAGGAAAGCTTCAAGTGAGCTTTATTAGGGAGCGCTCCCGGGCGAGGTTCACTGGTCCGAGAGAAAGGGGCCAGAGAAGTCGCGTCCAGTGCTGGATGAGGGGGATTTTTATTGGGGTAAAAGCAGAAGGGGGCTTGCAAGGGGAGGGGGTGGTTTGCTATACAGGGTAATTCCTTATTTGGTGAGGATACAGCAGGGCCAGGTGTTGGTTGGTCTGTTGTGGTGTGTAAGCCCATTTTCCCTTCTGTCAGCCCCATTGTTTTCTGGGCAGGAAGTTAGAGTCTCTTGTTGATTCCCAGAACAGGTGAGGTCATTATGTCCCAATGCCTCTCCTACCTCATACTGGTCGATGTTTTCTCTTACCCCCCGGGCCTCCTTTCACCCGAGCCAACGGACCTTACCCTTATGATTTAAACTTTAATCATATTTGCCTATTTCAACTCATGTTTTGTCATCCAAATCAATTTCTAAAATCTCAATTGTGAACAGCTATGATAGCAATAGTAAATGCTGCTTTGTGTAGCTCTTGTGATGGCTTATCTACTATGAGAGTTAAGTCCTGGCTCTACTGCCATCGATTAAAACCGTGATGACTCCACTCCCTCAGACCCCTTACACTAAGTGAAAACAGGACAGCACAGGACAAGAGGAAGGGGAAAGGAGAGTATCCATGTCTGTTTTACTTATGGGTTTATTCCTGCCGAGAGATCACAAGGCAAAGAGAGAAGAAGTTGTGCTTTCAGTAAGCTCAAGGGTCTTTTTTCTTTCTATTTTTCTCTTTGTGAAATGAATTGTTTCTGTATATGCTTTATACTATAGAGGTCCCTGTGTTCAGAAAACAACAAAGCTCTTTGTTATGCAAAAGTATTGACCAATTATGTTCACAAGCTGTTGCCAGCTTCTCACAAATTGACACAAATAAAGAATGTGGGATTCCTTTAAAGTTCTACAGGAACTCAAATGAACACATTCATAGATAATTTGAATGTGCAAATTTCAAGTGTTTCCAAAATAAACTCTTCTCAAATTTAACTTCCTCCCGCACGGAAACAATTCTTATTTGTTTCACTAACATATTACATATACATGTAAAATCTGCTAAATAGGAAAGTTATGCTTTTTCCCAAATTAATATTTTCTCCATAAAATGTAACATTTCCAGAAGTGCCCCACTTACATGAAACATAAATGAGTGTTAAGTAGCTGATGTTTTTCAGAGGAAGCATTACATTGAGGAGAGAGCCACACTTAAACGAATGCCCATTCCTGTAGGTAGCTGTGTGACTTGGTTAATCACTGTTCCTCTTTATCTGGACTTCAGTTTGCTCATCTAGAAAATCAGGGTGACTTAGCTACATCAAGCCATCTTTCCAACCGTAAACGCTGTAGTCCTAATAATAGAGGGAAGGCCAGAATTCTAGGTAGGTACACTGAAGGATAAGCGTAGGCAGGCACCTGAGGTCAGCAGAGGAACAATGTTCAAAACTCAAGCAAAGAGGGCTGTCACCCACTAGCAATGAAGCTGTGTAGCAAAGTTGCTGTTTTGTCAGATCCTACCCTGGGAACAGTAGTAGGGAGTATACTGGATCAAAAATCCTAACTCATGTTCTAGCTATGTATTCGTCAACAATACACTTAATATCTCAAAATCTCAAATTTATCATCTAAAACTTGTATACTATCCTTGCATGAAGGAAAAGTAAATGATAACATATTATTAGTGATGGAAAATGAGGGCCTTACTTATTGTATAAGAAATGATTTTTAGGAAAGGACAAGGGTCTGGTCTTCCTTATTTTTAGCTCACTGCATTCGACGTAAAAATACCTCAATTTTCAAAGAACATTTTTGGTTATCTCTAGTTTGGAATTTGAAACGTTGAAAGTCATCTCAGACTTTCTCCTTAAGGAAGACTTAACAAATGTAGTTAGCATGGACATTTGAATTTTATGTAAATGTCCAGGAGCAGAGCAGGACTATAGCACACTTTAAAGAAGTGAGCAAATTGAATCTCATAAATAAATGAAAGCTCCAAGATCCAATATTTCCTGCTTTTTTGCAGGAAGAGAATTATCCTTGACATTAAAGAGAGAGATCATCCTCTGACAAAAAATATGATTACTTTTTAGACTAAATAAAAGCTAAGTGTTTCTAATTAAAAGTTAAATAAGGGAGAAATAAAAGCTTGGCTTTTAAAATCTCACTTTTCCTGTTTGTGTTTCATTTTGTCAGCTAGGGCAATTATAACATCACCTCATCTTCGGCAGCGTGTCAGGTAACACTCCATATGTTATTAAACACTGACAATGAACTTGAAGAAAGCAAAAGATTGGCTCATTAAGTAACAGAAACTTTGTGTATGATCAATAATTGGTTAATTCAAGAGAGTACTTAAAAATCATGCACACAATTGGTATCAATCACTCCCTTTTTAATCCCCTCCATTTACAGGCTGCCCCAGCTGCCTCACTCTGCTCTTCCTGTCTCTCTACAAGATGCTGCAAACATCTGTTTCTGTGTCCATCAATCTCAACCTGCCCCTGTCTCTCTTTTCGCTTGTTTTCACATCACTCCATCAGGCTGGTTTCAGTGTCACAAATTACCTTAAGTGCAGTTTTTTGTAATATTTTGTCATTTCAGAGGTTGTGGTGCATGAGTACTGTCCACACTTGTCATCCTACTGATGGTTTAAATATCAAATTGCATCCAGAGGTACCAGAATGGGGCTGGAGGGAAGTGCGTGTGGTGCATACATTCCAAAAGGGCTTAGCTGGTGAAGACTTCCTCTAATTGCAAAGCAGCTTAGTGTGTCATTCAAGTAAGAATAACATGATGTCTCTGAAAAGGAAGGCAGATTTAATGCCCTGTAATTCTCTCTCCATTCTGAGGATGTTAAATTCCTTAGATTCTTTTGAATCCAAAAGGAGGCATTAGGAGGACAAAGCATCCCTACTAATAAAGCCTTCTAAATTTAGACCTCCATTTTTGAGCTGTTCAATCTTGCTTTCCCAACCAATTAAGTTTTAATCAAAAGAGATGATGATTTTACAGCAACTTCCCACTTTGCATTACAGGCCAAGGAAATCACCTTAACTTCTTTGTCCATTCCACTTTTTGTTATGTTTGTAAATTCTTATATTAAAGGATTGTTTGGTATAGGAAGTAGCTGCCATGGACACATTAAGTAACTTATTCCTCTAAGTGGCATTTGTATAAATTTATATCTAGGAAATCAGTCACTTAAAAGGATAATAATTTAAAAAAGTGGTAAAGTGAATTGTTCTTTACAGGTAAGTTTCCTGGAGTGTAAGTCAGAGACACCTTTTAGATGATTCCAACAGCAACATCAGGACCAAATTTTTCTTCTTCATAAATAGGCAGTGAGTTATTCATTTATTCCAGAAATAGGACTGTTACCAGTTATTATAAATGGACTAAAGAACCCCTAAAGTAAAAGTTATTTTTATAGTTTCAGGGAATGTAGGTTGCCATGGAAACCCCACACTTCATTTGCATCATCCTGTTACCATTTTCAGTTCCAGGACCAAAGAGCAGTGGCCCTACTTACTTTAGTGTAGCTATTTATGTATTTAATTCTGTATAGGATGGCCTTTTCAGCTTTCATATGTGTTTATCAAAGATTTTATTTTCATTATCATTGAGGTGACCAAAGCATTGAATCATTCACATGTAGGCTAAGTTTTGACCCACATAAAGCTTAAATTATCAATTTAATAAATTTATTAAGCAACAAAATTATTTTTTCTATTAGAAGAAGCCTACCATGTTAAGTCATAAAAAAGAATAAATTGAAGTTTTGGAGTTAATAATAACTCAGGCAGCTCTACAAAGCCTCTAGCCTCTGATTGCTGTTCTAAATTGTATGCAATATGTGTACACCTGTAATTAGACATATGTGAGTAAATGTATATTTAAAAATTAGCACATGCCAACTTCCCTACTGTGGAGAAACAAAGACCAAAATTTTCTTTTTATTTAGTTCTTTGACATAAATATGAATATATTTGATTACAAAGATGATTGAGTAACAGAAGGAATAAGAGATTTATGAAATTAGAGGACTGAGATATTAAGATATTAAGGCATCTTCAACACTGAGACACACTGAAAATCTGGATGCAGGCGAACCACAAGCCTTTGAAAGTAGATACAGTATGTTAAAGCGATCTGTTTGATTTCAGTCTAAGACACTATTCTGTGACCTAAGTTGATGGGACTAATATTACAAACTGGCTTAAGCGTTGCCTTCTCCAACCATATCTCAGTATTCATTTCTGTGCTATAGGGACTACAGAGAAAGAAATACATAGCCCTACATTCTGTTGTATCTAAATGCTATGGATTCTACTATGCAGACTTAGAAGATTTAAAAGGTGAAGCGAGAAGCTTGGCTTGGTGCCACAAATGGGGTTACTAGATCTAGGGCACAGATTGCTTTTTCTGGGTCAGCTATGGTAGAATTTCTACCTGTGGTGCCCTCACGTCATATATATCCAGAGTCAGTGATGGGAGGCATGATTATAAGCACTGTCCCAAAATGTTGAGAGCATTTTTTGCCAACCACGCTGTTCTTGGCTAAGTAATACCCAATCTTGATTCCATGACTCTTTAGAGATTCTATAAGCTGCAAAATACCCTAAAATAAATCTCTTTATTTCATACAATGACACTTTTTCTCATTTACAACTAAAACTTTGTATCAGTGTAATTACCCTACTAAACTGATAGTTTGTGAGTGCTCAATTTGTCCTTAATGAACAAGAAAAGATGATTTCAGAGCTACCTGAGAAACTTTTCAAATGGCTGTTCTTCATTGCCTTACCAAACTTCATTCTAACATTCTATTATACCACCTGGCATACCAGAGCTTCCACTGATGTGACGGTCTACATAGATTAAAAAGGGTGAACTGTTGATTCCAATATGCCAACATAATTCAGAGCCACTGACCTAAATCAGTCATCCAAATCTGTCTCACATTAAACTTTCGTCAGAGCTTGAGCTTGTGAAACATATGGAGCCCCAGGTATACCCCTGACCTATTGAAACAGATTCTCTGAGGTACAGACTAGGAATCTGTGTACTGAATAAACTCCTCAGGTGACTGTAACACTGCCAGCTGGGGACTTTCCCAAGCCCCAGTGTTTGGAAGCCATTTACATAAAAAATAAATCATTGATCAGTCGGGCCTAACGGAAGTTCACTGAAACAACTTAAACTTATTTCTTTCTCCAAGAGGACCTGTTGCTTACTCAAGCAAGGGAAAACTGTACCAATATTAGGTCTGGACTTCAGGAAAATACTTAATAAGATGTCTCATGATATCTTTGCAAAGAAGATGGATAACTGAAGCTGAATGCAAACATCAGTTGGATGGATTATTCAATGGTGCAATCTCTATACAAAAAAGAATCTATTCAATAAAATAATACTCTTCTAACCTAGAAGTTCCATCTGTGAAACTATCAATATAGATTAAGTTGTGTTACAGTAAAAACAAAGTTTGATTTCTTTTTCATGCTATATGTAACCTGTTTGCTGGAGGCTCTGATTCACAAAGTTCTCACTAAGGACATAGGCTTAAAGAATGTCCATGATTTGGAAAATCTCTGGTGGGATGGGGTGGATAATTGATATGACCTAAAGGAAACCTGTTTTTATACTCTCAACACTTACCAAATATGCAATTTTACTTTTCTCACACTAAATAATTCTGACACTAACTACCTCGATTTAGCACAGACCTTACAGGTTAAGGGCTCAGTCCTGCAAGACTGCCTTCAATTTCAGATGCAGATTGCAAGTCCCAGCATGTGTATCTCTAACCAATAGATCAGGGGTTCCCACACCCCCTTCCTTGGGTTTGATAATTTTTTAGAATGGCTCATAGAACAAGGAAACTCTTTACTTATTAACACCAGTTAATTATAAGAAGTATTATAAAGGATAGAAATGAACAGCAGAAAAAGAGGCACACAAGGCAAGATCTGGAAGGATCTCAAGGGTAGAAACTTTCTATCTCCGTAGACTTTGGAGTGTGCCACGCTCTGAGTATGTGGATGTGTTCACCAACCCAGAAGCTCTCAGAATCCTGCACCCCATCATTTATGATTTTTATGGAAGTTCCATTACATCTGCACGATTAAATCATCAGTGGTCATTAGCTCTCGTTAACATGCTAAATGACACACCCACAGTGCCATGACAGTTCTGAGACCAACCATAAAAGGTCAAAATGTGGGCGGTAGCCCAGTTCCTGGAAATCTCTATCCCTTCCCCCAAATAGTTGGAATAATCCTCTCATTCATTAGCCTATGAAATGGCCCAGCCCATGAAAATTAACCAGCCCATATTTTGGGGCTGCTCTCGTCTTTTGAGACAGACAGCATTCTGTCTATGGAATGTGTATCTGCCTAAATAAAGCCACTTCTTACCTATCACTCTGCCTCTCACTGATTTCCTTCTGTGTTGAGACATAAAGAACTTGAGCTTCATTAAGTCCTGAGACAGGTGAGTAATTTCAACTAAAAGACAGTGGGTTTGAGTCCCAGCCTGTAGGTTCAGGTCCAATCTGAGTTGTGCAGTTTCAGTGTGTCTATTGGCTCTACACCCACCAAGAAATGAACCCAGTGTTCAGGTAATAATGCTACCATAAGCTTAGAAGTAGGAGAATTTAGACATGAAAACTTTAATATTAAGTAGATGTGTCATGTACCAATTTCAGTATTATATATTGAGGTAAATGGTTCTCATAATTTATTTTTATTATTATTGATTAGTATCCAATCAGGAAACTCAATCTTGAATTTCAGCCCACTTGATCTGGTCCTGTAGATCAAATGTGATGGTATAAAAAGAGTGAATAAAATATCAATTTTGGAAAAAAAAAACCCCTCAGTATTTTGAAGGATAAGACTGAAGGATAAACTGTTCATTTATTCTTCTAGATCAGTGTTTACCATATGGGCTGCACATTAGAATTGACTGGGGAATTTTTTTTAAACCCAGATGTCCCAATCATACCACAAATCAATTAAATCACTATTTCTTGGAGTGGGACCAGGCATCATCATTTTTAACTCCCAAGGTAATTAGAATGTGCAACCAAGGTTAGAATCTACTGTTTTAAATTGATGGTTCTTAAGCCTGTGTACATATGGGAATCATCCATAGTGTTGTGGAGTGCTGTAAAATTATAGCTGCTCAGTAGCCCCTGTTGCAGGCTCTATGCAGTAAAATTATATAGAAATAGGTTTCAATTGAATATCAGAAACATTTTTCAATAGAGACTTGTCCAGAGATGAAATGAGCTCTCTCTGTAGGCAGTAATTAAGGACAGCCTGAGTAACCACTTGCCGGGTGCACTGCAGGAGTATGTTTCAAGCAGGCCTGAGTACCAGCCTTGCTATCCCTGGGAAACTGGTGGCTCTGTCCCATCAGGGAGTACAGTGAGAAAGCCTGAATCTCCAAAAGAGCTGGAGGAGCCTATGGGTAAAGAGATATACTCTCATTTTTTATTGACAACCTCACTTTTATCAGAGGCATCATTAGAAGGAAAGTACACCCATGGGGATATGCCACTATGTACTCTGCTCTCTGTAGCTGATTTGTGCATTTTTGTATCTTTTATTTATAGTATTGGATCTTTTATTTTATTACTTTTTCTTGCATAAAAATTTTGGTGTCCTTCTGTCAATCATTGTCACTCTTAGGACAAAAATGTAGATGCTGTGGAAGGGATCCAAGTATTCTGTCCCACTTGATAATCTTTGGATCTAATACTAAAGTTAATTAAGCATTTATTTTTAAAGTCCTGATTTCATTAGCATATATAAATATTTTCTGTCTTTACATATAAAATAACAGAAGACTAATAATATGTGTTAAACTCCAGCCCCCATGATTAACTAGCTTTATAATCTCAATCATGTAACTTCTCTGAACATTGGTCTCCCTGTTTATAAAATTTTGGTTATAAAATCTAACAAACAGAAATATTATACCAAATGTAAAAGGTGTTCTAATGACATGAGTTATAGCTATTAGTTAGTTTCTTGCATATTGCAATTATAAACAACTCTGTGTAAGCCACCTAACTAAATTATGCGTTTTCTTCTAGATTGTTAACTCCACAAGGACGAGTGCTTTCTATCTTCACCTTTGTGTTATCTGTTTCAATAGTTTTGAACTATTAATTTTTACTGCCTACTCCATGACCACCCCCACTCCTTTCTCTGCAGTTATCATTATCCTTAACCCTATTTTATTGACTTGACACTTTGCATTCATTAGTTACAGAAAAAGAATCATGCAGCAGAACAAAAATATAAGAAAGTGTCAAGTTGTTGGCTTGTCATGTTCAAGAGCTTAAGCTTAAACATAGAAGAGAATTTGGGATGTAGAAATAACGAACCAAAGCAAATTTTTCCTACTACATGTGATATTCTGGATGAAGGTAGGGGGTAAATTCAAGGGAAAATCAGGAGGATTTAGCTACTAATGGACTGAGTAGGGGCACTATATACTCCCCTTAACCCTGGTCAGGCTGTTTCCAGATAGGTTTGAAAATACTACTGCATCCCTGAAGAGTCTAGATATAGTTGATCCCTCTAGAGAACTAAGCCTTAATATCTTATGAATCTAGAATGACACTAATTATGTAGAAGTCTTGGAATATTGAGAAAATAGTTACTGAAGTCATTTATTCGTATGTAATTCCTTTGAGGAATCTTAGTTGAGAAAGGCTGGTCTAGATAAATGAACAGAAACAACTCTAAGCATTTCTGGTGGTCCCAAAGCACAATGGGAGCACCAGAATAACCTCATGTAGCCAAGAAGAGCAAAAACAAATGTCGCTGGAAGAAATCCAGATGCGAGGAGGCTTCACAGGGAAATGAGGAAAGGCTCAGGAATGGGATCTGTGATCTGACAATTGAGGTCTGATGGGAATACAGTGCATCTCAGGAGGTATCATGGTGGATGGATGACAAACAAAGAGGACACGCCTCCCCCAGGGCCAAGTGCCACCTCTCTGCAGGAAGTCTCTCTACCTCCTAGGTTTTGAGAAAGTAAAAGAAGACCTTTTATGCATTGTAGGTAAGCCCAAAGAGGGAGAGTGGGATAGAGGTGGTCAAATAGAAATTAAAATGTAGACAAAGAAAGTTACTTTTTTTTAAGTTTGTAGACTGAGATTTTTGTCTGTTACATTGAATTTTGTATTACTCATAATTGAAGTCAATATTTATTATAGTAGTGAATTGAGTTGATGGGTGTGAAAATTTGAAGCTATCTTAGCACACAGTTTCTCAAATAGTTGGTGTTTTACCGAATAAATATACAATCCAGAAATATTTATTTCATCTTAAAATGTTGAAGTTTTAGAAATATTTTACCCAGAAGGAAACGAATATATAGATGCACAATGTTGGTCCATGGAAACATGCCATTCCTATAACAGTTTATCTTATAAATATTAAATTAAAGGCAATTTTATAAATGATGATATTTCTGTTCTTTATTTTTACACTGAAGATGTAAAATATAGAGAACTTAAGGGAGTTAATATTAAAGAAATTATATTTTTGAATTTGGAGATAACTGACAATCAATCCCATTAGGATTTTTCTAGCTCTCTTCTATAGAAATATAAACATGAAATAAAAGAGTTTTATTAGTAATTATAGGGATATTAAATA
Source organism: Monodon monoceros (assembly GCF_005190385.1). Taxonomy (NCBI): domain Eukaryota; kingdom Metazoa; phylum Chordata; class Mammalia; order Artiodactyla; family Monodontidae; genus Monodon; species Monodon monoceros. The sequence goes on along the minus strand of NW_021703772.1, from coordinate 106,461,307 downwards.
CCATTTGCTAAAAATCATAGCACATTAATGACTAATGTTCAGTAATATCTTCCCTCATGTCGTATTTGGAGTAGAACTGACTCAAGTGAAGGTAAAAGTATGAAGTATGTGCAATAATTACTGAACTTATTAGAAAAATAACTCAGCAGTTGGAGAATTATTTAGAGCATTATTTCAGATTCTTTCCAGTCTTTTCTTCAGTGAGTAGAAGCATTGAATCATTAGTACATTTCTTCATAAAACTGATGAATTTGGATGGACAGGACTAATTTTATGGTTTCCAATTTTGTGATGCCTCAAATAAGCTGTTTCCATTAGGAATCTTGGCTGCTTTAAGAGTCAGTTTTATTGTATTTTTGTTTTCCTCCAGCAATTGAGCTCAAAATCAAGCTTCACCATCTATTTACCACCAAATTACTATTTTTTTTAACTTTCTATCTTCCTGTTTTACTACTTGCTATTTCTGATTCATGGCTAGTCTTAATTATTTTTTACAGTTCAAATCTTCCACTGTCACCTAACAGTATTTCCTGAGTTCATCAAAACTTTTGAATTCAGTAAAAATTTATACATGGTACAACCCCCACACACGAAGCCTCACACATCCTGATTTATCAACAAAGGGTATAAAATGGACATAGAAAGAAGCGTTAAGTGCAATACATACCTGCGTTCTTACAGCAGCATGCTTTGGAATTGAATAATTATTCAATAATTCAATAATTATTATGGATTTATACTGAAGAGTTTTCATGCTGTCCTGAGAAAAGAGGGAGAACTGTGTGGTTTGGGAAATTAAGAAGAATACTAGACTAATATATATATATATATATATATATATATATATATAATCTGCATGTTTTATCTTGAAAAATCTTGAAAATTAATAACTCTTTCAATTTTATTAATTGTGAAGGAAGTATATCTCTTGTGTCCATATTTAACTCCTTCATTATCTAAAATAATTTTTTTGAAGGTAAAGTCAGTCCTCATTTTTATATGTGCCAACTGTGTAGTCATTCTTACTTCTATCTACACATACAGCATGTAAAAATGCATGAAACAGGATAAGGGGTCCCAGGTTAAAGCTAAATTCATCACTATAGCGATAAATGCATATATTAAGAAAAAGAAAAGATCTTTAAAAAACTATAAATTTACACTTCAAGGAAATAGAAATAGAAGAAAAACCTGGCACAAAACTAGCAGAAGGAAAGAAATGACAAAAATTAGAGCAGAAATAAATGAAAGAGCAACCAGAAAAACAATAGAAAAAAATCAGCAAAACTAAGCCCTGTTTCTTTTTAAGATAAAATTGATAAAACGTTAACTAGATTAACAAAGATAAAAAGAAAAAAGACCAAAATAAATAAAACATAAATGAAAGAAGAGACATTACAACTGATATTACAGAAATATACAGGATTATGAAAGACTATATGTATGTACAATGATATGCCAAAAAATGGATAACCTAGAAGAAATGAATAAATTCCTAGAAACATATAATCTACTTATACAGAATCAAGAAGAAATAGAAAACCTGAATAAGCCAGTAACAAGTAAGGAGACTAATCAGTAATTAAAAGTCTCCCAACAGAGAAAGCCAGGACCAGGTGGCTTCGCTGGTGTCTTCTACCAAATATTTAAAGAAGAATTAATGCCTATCCTTCTCAAACTATTTTAAAAAATTGAAGAGAAAGGAATGCTTCTGAATTCATTCTATAAGGCCAGCATTACCCTGATACCAAAAGCAGATAAGGACACTATAAGAATAAGAAAACTACAGACATATTTCTGACAAATATAGATGCAAAAAGTTTTAACAAAATAGCAAACTGAATTCAACAACACATTTAAAGGATTATACATCATGACCAAGTAGAATTTATCCCAGGGATGCAAAGATGATTTACTTATGCAAGTTAATAAATGTGATATACCACAATAATAGAATGAAAGATAAAAATTGTATAATTGTCATGAAGAATTTGACAAAATACATCTTTTCATGATAAAAACCCTTAACAGATTGGTTATAGAAAACACATACCTCGACATAATAAAGGCCATATATAACAAGACCACAGGTAACGTTATACTAAACAGAAAAATTTGAAAGATTTTTCTCTAAGTTAAAGAAAAAGAAAAGAGGGCCCACTGTCACCACTTTTATTCAACATAGTACAGTACTGAAGTCTTAGCTAAAGCAATTTGGTAAGACAAAGAAATAAGGGGCATCCAAATCAGAAAGGAGAAAGTAAAATTATCATTATTTGCCAAGGATATGATCTTATATATAGAAAATCCTAAAGATTCAACCCAAACAATTTTTGTTGGAATTAATCAAGGAATTCAGTAAAGTTATAGGATATAGAATCAACATATATAAATCAGTTGTGTTTTGATACACTAACAATGTAAATTGGTTCAGCCACTATAGAAAAAGTATGGAGGTTCCTGAAAAAATTAAATTAGAACTACCATATGATCCAGCAATTCCACTTCTGGATATAAGTCCAAAGGAAATGAAAACAAGATATTGAATAGATACATGCACTCCCATGTTTGTTGCAGCATTATTAACAATATTCAAGATATGAAAACAAACTAAGTGTTTGTCAGTGGATGAATGGATAAGAAACACGTGATATCTATATTACAATGGAATATTATTCAGCCATGAGAAAAAAAGAAATTCTTCCATTTGTGACAACATGGATGGACCTTGAGGGCATTATGCTAACTAGAAAGATATCTGGGAAGTCCTAAAATATTTGAAAATTATTAAAACCAAGAAACCAAAAAAAAAAAAACCAAACACTTCTAAATAATCTATGGAACATAGTTACATTCAAAATAGAAATTAGAATTGTATGTTGAAATAATAAAAAATGAAAACAAATCACATTATTTTTGTGGTATACAAGTAAAGCAAAATTTACCCAAACAGGAATTTTTTAGCACATAAACACAGTGTTCAAAAAGAATGATCTCATATCAATGACCCTAGCTTCTACTTTAAGAAACTAGAAAAAGAAGAAAAAGTGAAACCAAAACAAGAAGAAAAAATTATAAATATGAGATCAGAGTGGAAATCAATGAAATAGAAGACAGAAAAAGAGTAAAGAAAATTGCTGAAACCAAAAGCTGGTTATCTGGTAAGATCAAAACAATTGATAACCCTAGTCAGACTGATAAGGGAAAAGAGAGAAGACACAAATTGTCAACATCAAGAATGAGATAGTTGACATCACTATAAATTCTAAAAATATTAAAAGGGATAATAAGGGAATATTTTGAGTGTATTTTTTAACATTTAATAAACTTACATTTTAGAATAGTTTTAGATTTACAGAAAAGTTGCAAGAATATTAGTGTCCATATTCCAGCCAGTTTAATAATATTTTGAAAAAAAAAACATTTGAAGAAGCGATTTTGCATAGGTATATGGGAATAATATATTTTTGACATCCACAGTACTGAGAGAAGTGCCTGGAATAAATCAGATCTGCAATACATTTTCTTTTCTTTTTTATTGAGATAGAATTGACATATACTATTATATTAATTTCAGGTGTACAAAGTAATGATTCAATATTTGTATATATTGTGAAACGATCACCATAATAAGACTGGTTAACATCCATTACCATACAAATTACACTTTTTTTCTTGTGATGAGAACTTTTAAGACCTACACAATTAGCAACTTCTCAAATATGCAATATAATATTATTAACTATAGTCACCATATGGTACATTATATCCTTATGACTTATTTATTTTACAGTTAGAAGTTTGTAATTTTTTGACCACCTTCACTTATTTGGTTCACCCCCCCACCCACTACCTCTGGTAACCATCAACGTGTCCTCTGTACCTAAGAGTTTAGTTTTTTTGTGAGTTATTTTGGTTTATTATTATTATTACTATATTATTGTTTATAATTTTAGAGTCCATGTATAAGTGAGATCATACAGTGCTTGTCTTTCTCTGTCTGACTTCTTTCTCTTAACATAATGCTTTCAGGTCTTCCCATGTTGTCACAAACGGCAAGATGTCCTTCTTTTTATGGCTGAATTATATTCCATTGTGTATGTACTACCTTTTTTATCCATTCATCCATCAATATATGCTTATATTGCTTCCATGTTTTGACTATTGTAAATAATAGTGAAATAAAATGGGGATTCATATCTTCTCAAGTTAGTGTTTTTATTTCCTTTGTATAAATACCCAGAAGTTTTTGAGGATGTTCCATACTGTTTTCTATAGTGGCTGCACCAATTCACATTCCCACCAACAATGCAAAAGAGTTCCCTTTTCTTCACATCCTTGCAACACTTATTTCTTGTCTTTTTTGACGATATCCATTCTAACAAGGGTGAAATGTTATTGTGGTTTTGATTTGCATTTCCCTGATTAGTGATGTTGAACACCTTTTCATGCACCTGTTTTCTATCTGTATGTCTTCTTTGGAAGGCTATCTGTTCAGATCATCTGCCCACTTTTTAATCATGTATTTTGTTCTCTTGCTATTGAGTTTTGAGTTCTTTATATATTTTGGATATTAACTCTTTATCAGATATATGATTTGCAAATATTTTTCCCTTTCTATACGCTGCCTGTTCCTTTTGTTGATGGTTTCCTTTGATGTGCAGAGCTTTCTAGATTGATATAGTCCCATTTTATTTAGTTTTTGCTGTTGTTGCCTTTGCTCTTGCTGACACATCCAAAAAAGTCATTGCCAAGACTGACTGTCAAGGGGACTACTGCCTATGTTTTTCTCTAGAAGTCATGGTTTCAGGTCTTACTTTCAAGTCTTTAATCCACTTTGAGTTTATTTTAGTGTATAGTTTAAGATAGTGGTCCATTTTTATTATTTTGCCTGTGGCTGTCCAGTGTTCACAACACTGTTTATTGAAGAGGCTGTCCTTTCCTCACTGTATATTCTTGGCTCCTTTGTCATAAATTATTTGACCATACATGTGTGGGATTATTTCTGGGCCTTCTATTCTGTTCCATTGATCTATATGTCTGTTTTTATGCCAGCACTGTACTACTTTGATTACTATAGCTTTGAAATATACTTTGAAATCAGGAAGGGTGATGCCTCTAGTTTGTTGTTCTTTCTCAAGATTGCATTGGCTAATTGGGGTCTTTTGTGTATCCATACAAATTTTAAGATTATTCTATTTCTGTGAAAAATGCCATTGAAATTTTGATAAGGGATTGCATTGAATCTGTAGATTACTTTGGATAATATGGGCATTTTAACAATATTAATTATTCCATGAGCATTGAATATCTTTCTATTTGTTTGTGTCTTCTTCAATTTTTTTCCATCACTGTCTTATAGTTTTCAGCATACACACCTTACACATCACTGATTAAACTTGATTAAGTTTATTCCTAAGTATTTTATTATTTTTGATGTGATTGTAAACAGGATTGTTTTCTTAAATTCTCCTTCTGATTGTTTGTTACTAGTGTAGAGAAATGTAGCTGATTTTGTATATTGATTTTATATCCTGCAAATTTACTGAATTCATTTATTGGTTCTAACAGATTTTTGGTGTAGCCTTTAGGGTTTTATACATATTATGCCATCTGCAAATAGAGACCGTTTTACTTCTTCCTTTCCAATTTAGATGCCTTTATTTCTTTTCCTTGCCTAATTGCTCTGGATAGGCCTTCAAATGTTATGTTGAATAAATGGGGTGAGAATGGGCATCCTTATTTTGTTCCTGATCTTAAAAAATTTTCAGCTTTTCACTGTTGAGTATGATGTTAGCTGTAGGCTTGTCATACACGGCCTGTATTATATTAAGATATGTTCCCTCTATACCCACTTTATTGAGGGTTCTGAATATCTTAATGCTAATACCTTTGACAATTTATGTGAAAGAACAGATTCTTTGAAAGACATTAACTACTAAAGTTTACTCAGGAAGAGATAGCTTAAAGTTTCCCAAATATATTAAAGAAATTGAGTGCATAGATAGACCTTTACAACAAAGAAAACTTCAAGCCCAAATGGTTACACTATGCAATTCTACTAAAATTTTGAAGAATAATTAATTGTAATTCCATGGAAACTCTTCCAAAAAATAAATAGGGAGGACTTCTCAATTATTTTTATGAGGTCAACATAACTCTGATACAAAAACAAGACAAAAGGATTATAAGGAAAAAATAAATAAACTACATATCAATATCAAAACCACAAGTTGAAAATATTCAAGAACACACATTCAAAAATTTTTAACAGAATTCATATAATTGAATATAACTGTTTTTAAAAACATAATATACCATCACCAACTGAGGCTTATTCTGGAGCTGCAAGGTTGATTTAACATTAAAAAAAAGTTACTGTAATTCACAACATTAACAAAACATCTCAATAAATTCAGGAAAATTATTTGATACTATTCAGCATCCATTCCTGATAAAAATATTTCAGCAAACTATCAATAGAAGAAAATTTCCTCAACCTGGTAAAGGGTTTTTGTGAAAAATCTGCAGCGTGACATTATACTTAGTGGTGAGATATTAAATGTTGTCTCCCTAGTATTAGCAAAAATGCACAAATGTCTCCTCTCGCTACTTTAACTTAGTGCTGGAGATTACAGCTACTACTGCAAGACAAGAAAAATAAATTAAAGCTTTCAAATCAGAAAGATGCAATACTGTTCTTGCTTATAGACAACATGATTGTTTATGTAAAAAATCCTATGGAATCCACACAAAAAAAGTACTGCTAGAATAAATAACTGAATTTAACATGTATACGGGAATCTAGATCATCAAACATGCAAAAAACAACTGCATTTTTATAAAATACAACAACAGAAATTGAATTGAAGTAAAAACCATACAATTTACAGTAGCATTAAACTATGAAATAATAATAAACCTGATAATGTATGTTTAAGAACTGTACACTGATAGTTAAAACACAGTACTGAGGGAAAGTAAAGAAGACATAGATAAATGGAGAGATACATTGTTTCTATGAATTGAAAGACTCAATGTTTTTAAGATGTCATGCCCCTTCAAATGCATCTATAGTTTCAACATAATAACATTCCATGTCCCAGCAGGAATTTTGATATAAAAACTGAGAAGCTGATTCCAAACTTCTTAAAGAAATGTAAAGGACATAAAATATTTAATAAAAAAATAACAAAATTAGAAGAATTACATTGACTTCAACACATTATAAAGCTATAATAATTAGAACTGTGTCATTGGCATCAATCTAGAAAAATAGATTGCTGGAACAAAATGGAAGATGCAGAAATATATCTACGCAATCAACTGTTAACAAAAAATAACATTCCATTGGCTAGTGTCTTTTCTGCAGAGTTGGAAAACTGGCTACTCCATGAAAAAAATATGATCCTTAATTTTGACCATATATATACTGAGTTAATATAACAAAATTAACTCAAAATAGTTCATAGTCCTAATGGAAAACCTAAAACTCTAATAATTCTAGAAGAAAATACAGGAGTAAACATTTTAATCTTGGCTTAGGTAAAGAGTTATTTAGTTGCAACGAATAAAGCACTGTCCATTAAAGAAAAAAATATAATTTGGCTTGATCAAAATTAAGAAATTTTGCTCTTCAAAATACACTGTAAACAGAAAAAAAAAAAAACGACAAGCAAAAGACTGAGTGAAAATATTTACAAATCATATATCCAATAAATGACTTGTATTCAGAATACATGAAAAACTCTCAGAACTCAGTAGTAAGAAAACAACCCAAGAAAACAAATAGACAAAAGATTTGAACTGATTTTTCACCAAAGAAGATATACTTATATCATATAACTACATGAAAAGATTCAACATCATGATTGTTAAAGAAATACAAATCATAACAATGATACACCATTGCACACTAGAATATCTAAAATGAAAAATTGACTATACCAAGATTTGGCAAACATGTAGAAAAGCTGGAATTCTCATAGACTGCTAGTGAAAATTTTAAAAAATGCTTCAACTACTTTCAAAACTAGATTTCCATTTTTTAAAAAAAATTTTATTGGAGTATAGTTGCTTTATAAGATCATGTTAGTTTCTACTGTACAGCAAAATGAATCAGGTATATGTTTACATATATCCCTTCTTTTTTGGATTTCCTTCCCATTTAGGTCACCAGTTTCTTAAAAGTTTAAACATACTCCTACTCTATGACCCAGTCTTTCTATTCCTTGACTCCTATTCAAGAAAAATGAAAGCATGTGTCCATACAATGACTTGTATATACGTTTTCATGACATTTTATTTATAATAGCCCCAAACTGGAAATAACTCAAGCAGTCATCGAGATGTGAATGGATAAATATGTTGTGGCATATCTGTACAATAAAATACTACTCAGCAATAAAATGGAAAGAATTATTGATACACATATAAATATGGCTGAATCTCAACCTGGTTGGGGAACTAAGATCCCACATGCCACAGGGTGTGGCCAAAAATTTAAAAAAATAAAACCACAGCTAGTTGTTTTCCCAGTGAACTGCCCTTCCCTTGCCTCTCTTCCCAGTTAACCAGAGGTGAAAACTTTAATAACTTTGATGTTACTGCATGCTAGGGTGATCATTACTCTGGTGACCACCAACAATGGGATCTTATGTCTCAGATAAGTAGATAATCCAAGTCCAAAATCTCATCCCCAGGATGCGCTCTCTAGACCTACTTCTAGAACTATTATGTTAGTCTATGTTCTATAGAAAACACAGCTCAAAGTAAAACTTATGTGCTAAGGCATTACTGTAAAGGACAATCCTAGACCAGCAAGAATGTGGGAACAATGTAAATGAAGCGAGATAGAATAGAAAACAAACAAACACAATATTGTCTTATGAAGTTGGTCATTGTTTCACCAAGAGACCATCCTGGTGTATGGAATACCAAGCATAAGGCACATCCAATGGAGGGAACATTGGAGAGCAAATTTATCCATTGACTTCCACTTGTCTCCTGGCTACGCTGCCCACCACCCATGCACATACACACATTCCCGGGTGTTTTCATGTGACTTCTCGGGCAATGACTAGGAAGCAACATTCCACCTTTGTATTGTGGAATTCTGTGTCAAGAGTTGATGGGAGAAGCCAGAAACTCAGGGCCTTTGTCTTCAGATGTTGGAAACTCACAGGCCACAAGGCCATTCACCACAGACCGGGGAGAGAAAAGGCCAACCATCAGGAAAGCAGGTGAGGCATTCAAGAGGGCTGACATCTAAAACAAGCACCTACTATGTGTTGGCACAGGACCACCTGGTTCCTGACTAACCAGCTTTTCTTTACAGGGTCTAATCTGTGTTGTTTCCTAACTTGGGCGAGACTCTGATGCTGTTATTGCCTGCTTGCTACTTTCTCTTTTTCTGGGAACTTCTTGGACTAGCTGTTACAAATTTCAGACATATAATACCTCCATAACCTGTAGGCTTTCTTGTTATTTTTTTGTCCAACAGCATGCATTCTGCTATCTACCTAGTTATCTGTTAATATTTATCTATCCATTTTAAAATTTAGTACCACCAAAAGATAAGCAGGACTAATTTTTTCTTCTTTTCTCCACCAGCCAAAGTCAAACAATTTGATTTTTATTTTTTAGAGTAATATGTAATCATGAAAACCTAAAATTCCATGAGTACTTCTTTTGGTTAATCTTTAACAAAATCATATTATATTAGAGTAGCCATTTAATAGATTAGTAACCTGAGCTCCAAGTACCTATAGAACATGAAAGATTTTCTTATTCCTCATTAACCTGCAAGCAAGTGACTTTTAAAAATCAAATATATTCTGAAGTAGATGTATTTGGGCAATATCAGGTGAGCCTCAATGTTCTCTGTTTATCAATAACTTGTGTAAGTTGCTTCACGAGGCAAAAGCAAAATGTTTCAGTAAATATAGGGCGTATAAAAAAAACATATCTTTTGTTCTTCAAATATTGAACTCTTTTTTCAAAGTAAAGTCTTGCTTGTCAATAACTTCCATTTACCCTATATACTGTTATTAAACTGGCAGCTGATCTCCTGATACTGATATTCTACCTCTAACAGAGGATGAAAAGAATGTATCTAGGATGATATTCCAAGTTAGAGACAGATTTAATACAACTACCATATGAGTCCATTTGGATATGTGATAATGAAAGTATTTATGATATGCCCTTATCAGTTTTTTAAATTTAATTTTATTTATTTATTTTTGATAAGCAGGTTCTTCTTAGCTATCTATTTTATACATATTGGTGTATATATGTCAATCCTAATCTACCAATTCATCACACTACCACTGCCACCCCTTATCAGTTTTTTATATATATATATATATTTATGTATCAATGTGTAGAAAGTCAGCTTAAGTAGTAGCCAATTATTAGCAGCATTACAAAAAATAAATGTTTTATTTAATAGAAAATATCTAGTTAGCCTCCTGATTATTCCACTTTTGTTGTAAGGAAAAATAAAGACATCTCATCCTTTTGACTACTTACTATCTCTTGGGAATATATTCCTCTAATCTTTTAGTTCAAGTATAGGAAGGTGAAGAGAGGGCAGGCAAGAACCTACTTAGGCTAAGTTTTAATGAATAATCATCTTGCTTGCTTCTAACTTAAGTTTAAGGGAGAGGTGTTTATAGAATGATGACCCTGGGGGGTAGGTAAATACAAATTGTTGAATACCTACTCTGTGCCAGGTAGTATGGTACAAGCTTTATTTGGTTTCCATGACATAATGTTCATGAGAACTCCGAGAGGTAGACGTGAGAATCCGCTATTTATCCTGAAGATCCTGGAGTCAATAGTTTACATTTCTGGCCCAAAGTGCCCCAGAAGGAAGGGTCGAGGGTCTTATGGCAGTATATGTCATTAGAATGTTTCCTGATTTCGTTAAGTTTTAAGACAAACTTTTTCTTTCTTACACCCATTAAATCAATCATCCTTCTTAATTCTTCTGAACCCCATGAAATCAATCAGGCATCTTAAGTCTCTGAACCACACAAAATCAATTAGCCTTCGCAAGTCTCCTGACACCCATTAGATCATGGAGCCCCTTTAATTCTCCTGACCCTCAATCAATCAGCTTTATTAAGTCTCCTAACCCCCATTGATTCAATCAGCCTCCTTAAATCACGTAACTCCCAGTGATTGAGTCAGGCCCTTTAAATCATGGGAACCCCATTAAACCAATAAGTCCCCTGAAGTCTCCTCATACCCATTAAATCAAGCAACCTTCTTAAGTCTCCTGAACTCTATTAAATCATGGAGCCCCCTTAATACTCCTGACCCTCAGATAATCAATCAACTTTATTAGGTCTCCTAAGACAAACTTTAGATGAAGACCTCAGATTACCCATTGGAACATGTTGGTCTGTAAGGGCACTTCTAGGATAGAGCACCTTTATCATTTAAGTGGTTGCTGATATTTGTCATGTCTCAATAGCGAAGTTTGCAAATTCTTCTCTCAAAGGAATACCAAGGGTATGTTTCTTAGTAACTCAATTGAATTAATGATAGTTTTGTTTTATTCTTTTCTAGGTCTGGGTTTGATCTTTTGGAATGCTTATGATGGTTAATTTTATGTCAACATGACTAGGCCATAATACACAGAGGTTTGATCAAATACCACTCAGAACGTTTCTGTGGTTGGAATTAACATTTACGTCAGTAGACTGAGTTAAGCAGAATATGTTCTATAATGAGGGTGGGTCTTGTCTAATCAGCTGAAGGTATTAAGTGAAAAAGACTGAGATTCTTTGAGGAAGAGGAAATTCTGCCTCCAGAATCCCTTCATACTTGAGTTGCGGTGTCAACTCATCCTATCCAGTGTGGCCATCTACCCTGCCGATTTGGATTTACTAGCCTCTGCAATCACATGGGTCAATTCCTTAAAATAATTCCCTCTCTCTCTCTTTCTCTCCCTCTCTCTCTTTGTCTGGAGAACCTTGATTAGTATTGCATAACATGTGATATATATTTTATCCTTAAATAATAGTCCAATTGCCTGCTATAGCCCTAAATAACGTGAGATAAATTTGCAAGGTCTAAATTCATTTCTATCAGACATAAGACAGAGACAGAAGAAAACCAGAAAAAGAATAGTAAAAGGAAATATGATTTGTTTTAAGCGTTGAAGCTTAATGAGCTGTCCATTCTAATATACTGTTGGTGGTGTATAAAATAGAAAATAAAATGAGAATAACCATAAGTGTAACTTCAATAGTTGATATCCTTTGATCCCACTTTCATTACTTTAAATCTAAGAGAAAACTTAGAAATAGTTTCTATTAATGAGTTTCTTCTAGTTTGTTTTATTGTTTGTCTTTGGCAAAAAGAAGTTATTGACAGCATTATCTAGTTGAGAAAAGTAATCAAAAATAAAACAAATATCCAAAACTAGGCAATAATTTAAAAAATTGTGGCATATGTGGATATTGAAATAGCATACAGACAATAAAAAGCACTTTGAGAAATACTAAAGTGCATGGAATAATATTGATAATTCAATATAAGCTGGAAATAAAAAGCCAAAATATACAAACACTCAGAACACAAATCTATGGGTCTGTATGTTTAGTAATATGAAGTTAACACCCCCAAAGCACTTGAGGGTTATACTGTATAGAAATATGACTTTTAAAAAGTTATAATATTTCCAAATTATTTGCAATCACCATGCAATATTTAATAGTTCAGAAATTTTAAAATAGAATTTTAATTGAAATCAAGATAAAGTTGAAGGATGTTAGCATGATTTAAGAAAGGAAGAAGCAGAGAGGTATACATGGAATGGAATGGGAGGAAATGGAAAAAAGACAATAGCTCAGGGCTCCCTTGGTTAATTGGGTTCCTTATGTTGTATCACTTAAAGAACCTAGTATTGTCAGGAAATTGTCAACACAGTGCTGATGAGTTGATTTGAAATGAGCATACCTTAGCTAGCCTACTTCTACTGATACATCTACATACATCAGAGAACTGTTGAGAGAGAGGAAAAATAATAATACATATTTTGGTCAAATGCAATATGTTTGAGTGTTTACGTCAATGTTCAGCCAAATTCAAGACCAATAATATTGATAACTCAATATAAGCTGAAAATAAAAAGCCAAAATATACAAACACTCAGAACACATTCAATTTCATTAAAATTAAGCCACACATAGAATTTTTGTGCACTGCTTGAAAATAATTAGTGTCAGAATATTTACAGAAGCAGAGTTAAGACTGGCACTCTAACATTTTGTTATTTATAATATTTGTTTATGCAATTGCTGCTTCACAATGACTTGAAACAAATTTGTCCTTAATACTTGTATCTAGAAATGAGGATGAAGCAATTGCAATTGGCACACAAAATACTGCCTCTGAATTTCCATCTGCATCTCAGCTTTCCTTACATGACACCAATTTCAGCCTCTTTCCTGGAGTGGAATGATTTGTACATCTTTACAAAACACCTTGTGTAAAAAATACGCACACTCTTGAAGCACAGCACTTTGATTACTTATTCAGCAGGTTCCAGCAACAGAACTTCTTTCTCTGCAAGCCCAGTATTACTGTTATATGCACAGTACAATATTAAGGTTTTCTTTTGTTTAACCAGCCTTTTAAAATGGAATAATCAACACTCCACATTGGTTAAACATTTTGTATATGATGGGGAAGGTCAAAAATATTTTAGCTTGTCTCTGACTAAAGAAGAATGATAAAAATGACCATATATATATATATACATATGCATATATACACATATACTGACCAAAATACATATATTTTGCTTATGGCCAGTATTTCTTTGATACTAGTCATGCTAATCACACTACGAAAAATGCCATGAAGATGATGTACCCTTGGGATTCCTAAATTACTCAGAGCTCTTTTCCATTGTCCGTATCATCGTATAGCACATCTACCTCTCAATATGTCATTCTAAAACATTTCTTCAAATAGTTATGTTGCTAGCTGCTTGAGATCCCGAAATGTTTCGTCAAGCAAGTAGACCAAAAGAATAATCATTAATCTGTTCCACAGTTTTTAAAAAAAGTTTCTCATTGTTTCTCTCCCAAATATCTGATTAGAAAAAAGTAGCACAATGAATAAATCACTTGTCTTTTGTGCACAGTATATTATCATTAAATAAAAACATTATTTTACTAACATATTTTCTATAAAAATAGTCTACCTGGTATTTATACCTTGAGAAAAACCCAAAAAAGTCTTTAACTTTATTAATAGTAGTTGGCAGTATTTTAATAATCATTTTATCAAACTTCATTTAAATATTTAGACTCAAATATACAAGTATGATTTATCATAAATATTGTTATAAATGAGCTTGGAGCCTTTACAAGTACTGAAATTTCAAGGTGGCACAGTTGATATTTTGTTCATGAATAAAATTCTCAAACAGCTTTTTTTAACTGTTTGAGTCCTCATTACATGGAATCAAACAACCGTAATCAAAATATATGTAATTCTTCATCATTGTTGTGGTGAAAGTTTTGGAGTCTAATTCACCATTCAACTCTACACATGTTAAATTATAAGATTACATACTTCTTATTTTCCATCTTATATATTTTTTTTATTTTACAGAAGGCTTTTATTTATTAGCTCAAAAAGGACATTTTTTTCCCCTAAAGTTATCTGGTTAGCTTAAAGTTTCAGTGGTTTTAATAGATTGGTAGTTTTAATAGATTTAACTGTCAATCTTCTCCTCATCTGTAACTATTTCAAAGTTCTTAATAATGACTCTAGTACATAAATCTAACAGCTTTTACCATAATTATTAATGGTTGAGTTATTTTCTTTAGCAATGACAAATAACTCATCTGACTGATAGTGTTTCTCCATATAAATCACATAAGATGTCATTTAAAGTTATGTATATGGTGCTTCCCTCTGTTTAAAATTAAATATTGAGGTATTAACAATAAATCAGAATCACATACCTATTTGTAATGCTGACATTGTCATGGTAATTAGATATGATGTTACCTATATGATCATACAGTCATTGATCACGTGGAAGCTTAGGGATGCCAGCCAGAACAGGTGCTGATGTTGGGATCAGGCTGTGTGGCTTTCCAAAGGCCAAGAGAGAAGCTGAAGCTAAAAGCACATAAAGGGACAAAACCAAACTTGGGTGCATTTGCATGATGTACTTATTTGAAATATGTGTGAGATTTGCTGCGTTTATTCACAACAAAGAGAAGAGGGAGGGTTGCACTGATGGGGACGTGTATTTAATAAACATTGCTGAACATCTTCTATGTGTCAAGGGACATCCTAGGTGCTAGAGATATATGGGTGGAAATCTAGGTAAAGCCCTGTCCTCCCACAATTCCCTTTCTGTATGGTATACAGATCATAACTAGTCTATGTGCCCCATGCCACCAGAAAGACATTCACGGAGAAGCTTCAGGGGGTGAGGCCTCAGCACAATGGAAATCAGTTCAGTTGTCCAAAGATAGGTATAAAGACATTCCTTACAGAAGTAACAACATGACCCCATGACCCAGCATCTTCAGAAAGGTAAAACTATTTTAATATGGTTGGAGGTATGGAGAGGAGTAATGACAGGTGAAGTGGGGTGGGAACCAGATTGTGCAAGGTGTGTGACCCCCGGCTGGGGAGTGGTTTCTGAAATGATTGTTAACCCAGTTGACCTGGCGTGAGATTCACGAACTTTAGGTCTAACAGGAGACATTGCTATTGGTAATAAGAAACTGTAGATCTATTTTAAATGCAGGAATGCTGTGACCATATTTCTATTCCTGAAAGATCCCTCCTGTAGTGATAAAGGGATTGATGGCTGGGTAAAGGGGTAAAGATGAGGAGGCCAGTGAGAACTGCTGAACCTTGGCAGTTATGCAGGTGAGGCCTGATCCAGTGTGGTGATGGTTAGGGTGAAGAGAAGACGCATTCCAGAAAAATCAATGGGGCAGAATGGAAAGGATACAGAAGGAGATTTCATCGGACAGTGTTGGTATTGGGGTGGTGGGGGTGGTCAGGTGAAGGAATGTCAGTGGTGAGTTCAACTGCTGTGTGTGTTCACAGTAATTTTGAAGTGTCTTTTGGACATCCAAGGGAAATATTAGAGTAGAAAATGGGATTTATGAATCTGGAATATAGTAGAGAACTCCAGCCATGACTGGATTTTGAAGGTGGATATTATTGTTAGTGGTTAAACATGCCCACGATTAGATGGGAGAGTAAAATCATCTAAAGAGAGGGTATAGAATGAGAAGAAAAAAGGAATGAGATGGAGGTCTTCCAATTTCTACCTTGGACACTACTATAAACATAACAGTTCGGCTGCACCCCACAGGCCTACAAGGCCTGCATTTGCCCAGCTTTAAGACTGAAGAACGAGCCCAGAGTCAGCAACAGAGACATCAGTGGTTTAATAGATCAGTGGCAGGGGAGTGGATGTTACACAACTGAAGCAAGATCCTGGATCAACACCACACTGTGTGCAGCAAACAGCAGGCAGGACATGGCAGCAGTCTTTGCTCCCAGGGAAATGGGTGATGGCCAGTTATAGAGGGACTTGACGTCAGGTTGGCTCATCAGTCACCAGGGAAACCAGCAGAGGGACATGCCCCTTCCCGCCCCTTTGATAAGAACAGTCACCAGCTGGCGCCTGGGACAAGTATATAGGAAGGTCAGTCAGGTGCGTTATGTGTAGGTGAAGCAGGCACTGGTTGGGCAGGGTATGTACAGAGAGCAAGAGAACAGCCATCCTGAGTGGCCTGACTATACAATAACCAATGCTGGTGACTCATTAGGGACACAGGTCATCAGGCAGGAAATTAGGAAGGGAATTAAGTTACCATCTGTAGCTCCTATACTTATAAGTCACCCTCTCTGACTCCACAACCCAGTACCCCATGAGACTGGCTTTCACTCCAAACAGGCCTCACATCACGTTTCACACTTTCATTTCTCTATCTTCCCAAGATGTGTCTAATACTTGCTCTTATGTCATTAAAATGTGTGTGAGAGTGTCACAGAGTCTGATTCCCTTGCCTTCTTTATTTGCCTAATAATTATAAAACTCCCTTTCCCCTTCTATGAGAGCTGAAAAGTGAGATCTATCCTGAGGAGCGCAAAGCTATTTGGCAGTGAATGACTCGCCTTAGGATGATTTCAAAGGCAATCATGAAGATAGTAGGATAAAACACAATGCCAAAAAATAAGAAACCCGCCTACATACTATGTACTAAGCTCTGTTCCTAAGGACATGGATTTTCTGGTTGTTTCACTACAAGCTTGGCCTCCAAAGGAGGCAGTAATGGGAGACTTGGTGTGTGTCCCTCACATGTGATGTGTGTTCCACATCACAGACTGAGCAGCACTCCATCTTCAATGGGAATAAATCAACCTAAGCTCACATTGACTCTGCCCGTTTAAGTTTCTACAGCCCACAACTCTTTTGCACAGTTTATTTTCATGGAGGCTGGCAGCTGACCGAATCTCCTGCCTTTTCAACACTATTTTTTCTTTCTGCCTGGGGCTTCAAGGATACAGAAGTTCCTCTCAAACTCTGGTATCCCTGTGGCAGTGAAGGAAAGACAGCTCTAGTCAAAGGGTATCTGGACTGGCCTCTCAGTTTTTAAATTGGCATTATGTGATGCTTAATTGGAAACATTCCTTGGAGCTGAGGGATAGTTGTTTGTAATCAAGATAAAATGTAATTAGCAGGCAACTGTGAGGTAGGAAAAAAAAATCTAAAATACCTCTGACCCACTTGATACAGTGCTTATATGTGATAATGGCTTCATGTGTTCTCATAAAAAATCTATTCCTTTAATTAACAAACTTAAGGCTGCAGTTTATATTAAGACTGCACAAGCATGGCTTATTCTCAGATCCAAATGAAGGAAATAACGTCAAGGGACATAAATGCAATTTAACTGGACAAACTTGCTAGAGCCATGTGAGGCTGCCCTGAGCCACCTTCACTCCTGGGTTGGGTTCCTGAGCTCAAATCCCACACTTCACTGAATGGAAGACATCTGTTTTCACCCCTAATTTTGAAGACACCCAGTTTTCCCTGACTGCCTACAGTCAGGTCTCAAATGCCTTAGCAAAGGAATAGAGAACCTTTTTTATCAGACCCACTCTGTTTCATTTCCAACTATAACCTCCACATAATCCCTTTGCTAATCATGTACTAGACACTCTTCACGTGGGGTCAGCAGCCAGGCCAGCCCCTCCCCTAGAAATACTCTCTCTCTTTTCTCCACTGTCAAAATTGGATTATTCTTATTTGTATTCTTCACTTTGACAGGATCTCCAGTCAGTCATCATCATTTGGAATAAGCATCATTTTCTCTTTATTTATATCTATTTTTAGCATTTTTCCTTCTATGTTTTTAAATGTAATTTTTATTGAAGTATAGTTGATTTATAATGTGTTAGTTTCAGGTGTACAGCAAAGTAATTCAGATGTGTGTGTGTGTGTGTGTGTGTGTGTGTGTGTGTGTATATATATATACTTTTTCAGATTCTTTCCATTATAAGTCATTAAAAGATATCGAATATAGTTCCCTGTGCTATACAGTAGGACCTTTCTTTTTATCTATTTTATATACGTAGTAGTATCTATTTTATATATGTGTATATGTTAATCCCAAACTCCTAATTTTTCCCTCTCCCTCATCTCCTTTGGTTACCACAAATTTGTTTTCTATGTCTGTGAGTCTGTTTCTGTTTGTTAAATACGTTCATTTGTAATGTTATTTTAGATTTCACATATAAGTTATATCATATGATATTTGTCTTTCTCTTTCTGACTTACTTCACTTAGTATGATAATCTCTAGGTCCAGCTATGTTGCTGTAAATGACATTATTTCATTCTTTTTTATGGCTGAGTACCATTCCATTCCATATATCACAGTGAAAAAACTGAAAGCCTTCCTTCCAAAATCAGGAACAAGACAAGAATGCTCACTCTTACCATTTCTATTCAACATAATATTGGAAGTCCTAACCACAGCAATCAAACAAGAAAAATAAATAAAAATGTATATGTTTCTTATTTGCATGTCTCTCTTATACTGGGTGAGTTCCAGTAAAGCTCCTTGGAAGGAGGGCCAAATAAACTACACATAGTAAATCTGCAAAGAGATTTATTGAACTCACTTGAACAGAATCAAACTAATTCCTATTTCGGTAGTAACAGGAACACCCTAAAGAGAAATGGTAAGAGATAGAAAGATCATACACTTTGTTTTAAAATTCCATTCATTCAGCCATATTTCTAAGAAAGTACTATTTTTCAGGCATGGTTTTAGGTTCTTAGGCTATATCAGTGACCAAAATATCAATGTTCCCTGCCCTTGTGAAGCTTTCAGTCTAGTAGTTGAAAGATTAACACAAAATAAAAAAAAAAATTGGGAATTGGTTAGTATGTTAGAGGGTGATATATGTTATAAAGCGAGAAAAGAGAGAAACATAAAGGTGTCTGAGAGTGTTAGATGTGGGGAGTGGGGATTGATTGTACTTTTTTTTTTAATTGGAGTATAATTGCTTTACAATGTTGTGTTAGTTTCTACTATACAATGAAGTGAGTCAGCTATATATATACATATATCCTCCCCCTCTTGGACCTCCTTTCCACTCCCCCATCCCACCCATCTAGTTCATCACAGAGCACCAAGCTGAGCTCCCTGTGCTATACAGCAGGTTCCCACTAGCTAAATATTTTACACATGGTAGTGCATTTATGTCACACCTAATCTCCCAGTGCATCCCATCTCCCCTTCCCTCGCATATTCACATGTCCATTCTCTATGACTATGTCTCTATTCCTGCCCTGCAAATAGGTTCATCTGTACCATTTCTCTAGATTCCACATATATGCGTTAATATACGATATTTGTGTTCCTCTTTCTGGCTTACTTCACTCTGTATGACAGACTCTAGGTCCATCCACATCTCTACAAATGACCCAGTTTTGTTCCTTTATATCACTGAGTAATATTCCATTGTGTATATATACCACCTCTTCTTTATCCATTCATCTGTCATTGGACATTTAGGTTGTTTCCTCATCATGGTTATTGTAAATAGTGCTGCAATGAATATTGGGGTACATGTGTCCTTTTGAATTATGGTTTTCTCAGGTTATATGCCCAGTACTGGGATTGCTGTGTCATGTGGTAATTCTATTTTTTGTTTTTTAAATAACCTCCATACTATTCTCCATAGTGGCTGTATCAATTTACATTCCCACCAACAGTGTAAGAGGGTTCCCTTTTCTCCATACCTACTCCAGAATTTATTGTTTGTAGATTTTTTGATGATGGCCATTCTGACCAGTGTGAGATGATACATCATTATAGTTTTGACTTGCATTTCTCTAATAATTAATGATATTGAGCATCCTTTCATGTGCCCCTTGTCCATCTGTATGTCCTCCTTGGAGAGATGTCTATTTAGGTCTTCTGCCCATTTTTTGACTAGGATGTTTGTTTTTTTGATATTGAGCTGCTTGTATATTTTGGACATTAATCCCTTTTCCATTGCTTCATTTGCAAAGATTTTCTCCCATTCTGAGGTGGTCTTTTCATCTTGTTTATGGTTTCCTTTACTGTGCAAAAGCTTTTATGTATTTTAGGTCCCATTTCTTTATTTTTGTTTTTCATTCTCATTACTCTAGGAGGGGGTCAAAAAAGATATTGATATGGTTTATGTTAAAGAGTGTTTTTCCTATGTTTTCCTCTAAGAGTTTTATAGTGTCTGGTCTTACATTTAGATATTTAATCCATTTCTAGTTTATTTTTGTGTATGGTGTTAGGGAGTGTTCTAAATTCATTCTTTTACATGTAGCTGTCCAGTTTTCCCAGCACCACTTATTGAAGAGGCTGTCTTTTCTCCATTGTATGTTCTTGCCTCCACAGTCATAAATTAGATGACCATATGTGCGTGGGTTTATCTCTGGGCTTTCTATCCTGTTCCATTGATCTATATTTCTGTTTTTGTGCCAGTACCATACTGTCTTGATTACTGTAGCTTTGTAGTATAGTCTGAAGTCAGGGAGTCTGATACCTCCAACTCATTTTTTGTTTCTCCAGGTTGCTTTCACTATTCGGGGTCTTTTGTGTTTCCATACAAATCATAATTTTTTTTTCTAATTCTGTGAAGAATGCCATTGGTAGTTTGATAGGGATTTCATTGAATCTGCAGATTGCTTTGAGTTGTATAGTTATTTTCACAATGTTGATTCTACCAATCCAAGAACACGATATATTTTCCATCTGTTTATGTCATCTCTGAATTCTTCCATCAGTGTTTTATAGTTTTCTGAGTACCAGTCTTTTGTCTCCTTAGTTAGGTTTATTCCTAGGTATTTTATTCTTTTTGTTGCAGTGGTAAATGGGATTAGTTCCTTAATTTATCTTTCTGATTTTTCATTGTTAGTGTATAGGACTGCAAGAGATTTATGTGCATTAATTTTGTATCCTGCAACTTTACCAAATTCATTGATTAGCTCTAGTAGTTTTCTGGTGGCATCTTTAGGATTTTCTACATATAGCAGTATCATGTCATCTGCAAACAGTGACAGTTTTACTTCTTCTTTTCGATTTGTATTCCTTTTAGTTCTTTCTCTTCTCTGATTTCTGTGTCTAGGACTTCCAAAACTATGTTGAATAAGAATGGTGAGAGTGGGCAACCTTGTCTTGTTCCTGATCTTAGAGGAAATGCTTTCAGTTTTTCACCATTGAGAATGATGTTGGCTGTGGGTTTGTCATATATGGCCTTTATTATGTTGAGGAAGATTCCCTCTATGCCCATTTTCTGGAGAGTTTTTATCATAAATCGGTGTTGAATTTTGTCAAAAGCTTTTTCTGCATCTATTGAGATGATTAGATGGTTTTTATTCCTTAATTTGTTAATATGGTGTATCACATTGATTGATTTGCATATATTGAAGAATTCTTGCATTCCTGGGACAAATCCCACTTGATCATGGTTTATGATCCTTTTAATCTGCTGTTGGATTCTGTTTGCTAGTATTTTGTTGTGGATTTTTGCTTCTATGTTCATCAGTGATATTGGTCTGTGATTTTCTGTTTTTGTGGTATCTTTGTCTAGTTTTGGTATCAGGGTGATGGTGACCTTGTAGAACAAATTTGGGAGAGTTCCTCCCTCTGCAATGTTTTTGGAAGAGTTTGAGAAGGACAGGTCTTAGCTCTTCTCTAATGTTTGATAGAATTCACCTGTGAAGCCATCTGGTCCTGAACTTATTTTGTTGGAAGATTTTAAATTACAGTTTCTGTTTCATTATTTGGGATAAGTCTGTTTAGATTTTCTAATTCTTCTTGGTTTTGTCATGGAAAATTGTATATTTCCAGGAATTGTCCATTTCTTCATGGTTGTACATTTTATTGGCATATAGTTCTTTGTAGTAGTCTCTTATAATCCTCTGTATTTCTGTGGTGTCAGTAGTGATTTCTCCTTTTTCATTTCTAATTTTATTGATTTGCATCTTCTCCCTTTTTTTCTTGATGAGTCCAGCTAAAGGTTTATCAATTTTCATCTTCTCAAAGAACCAACTTTTAGTTTTATTGATATTTGCTGTTGTTTTCTTCATTTCTATTTCATTTATTTCTTCTCTGATTTTTATGATTTCTTTCATTCTACTGACTTTGGGTTTTCTTTGTTCTTCTTTCTCTAATTGCTTTAGGTGTAAGGTTAGATTGTTTATTAGAGGTTTTTCTTGTTTCTTGAAGTGAGAATGAATTGCTGTAAACTTCCATCTTAGAACTGCTTTTGCTGTATCCCATAGATTTTGGGTCATCATGTTTTCATTTTCCTTTGTTTCTATGTATTTTTTAATTTCTTCTTTGTTTTCTTCATTGATCTCTTGGTTATTTATTACTGCACTGTTTAGCCTCCATATATTTGTGTTTTTTTAGTTTTTTTTTTTCCTGTAATTGATTTCTAATCTCATAATATTTTGGTCAGGAAAGATGCTTGATATGATTTCAATTTTCTTAAATTATCTGAGGCTTGATTTGTGACCCAAGATGTGATCTATCACAGAGAATATTCTGTGTCCACTTGAGAAGAAATTGTATTCTGCCACTTTTGGGTGGCTTGTCCTATAAAAATCAATTAAATTTATGTGGTCTCTTGTGTCATTTAAAGCTTGTGTCTCTTTATTTTCTGTTTGGATGATATGTCCATTGGTGTAAGTGGTGTGTTAAAGTTCCCTACTATTATCACATTACTGTTGATTTCCCCTTCTATGGTTGTTAACCTTTGCCTTATATATTGAGGTGCTCCTATGTTGAGTGCATAAATATGTTGAGTGCATATATTTGTTATATCATCTTCTTGGATTGATCCCTTGATCATTATGTACTGCCCTTATTTATCTTTTGTAATAGTCTGTTTTAAAGTCTATTTTATCTGATATGAGTATTGCTACTCCAGCTTTCTTTTGATTTCTGTTTGCATGGAATATCTTTTCCCATCATTTCACTTTCATCTGTATGTGTCCCTAGGTCTGAACTCAGTCCCTTGTAGGCAGCATGTATATGCTTTGTTTTGTTTTGTTTTTTTGTATCCATTCATCCATTGTGTCTTTTGGTTAGAGCATTTAATCAATTTACATTTAAGGTTATTATCAATATGTATGATCTGATTACCATTTTCTTAATTGTTTTGGGTTTGTTTTGTGTCTTTTTCTTCTCTTGTGTTTCCTGCCTAGAAAATTTCCTTTAGCATTTGTTGTAAAGCTGGTTTGGGGATGCCAAATTCTCTTAGCTTTTGCTTGTTTGTAAAGGTTTTAATTTTTCTGTCAAATCTGAATGAGATTCTTGCTGGGTAGAGTAATATTGGTTGTAAGTTTTGCTCTTTCATCACTTTAAGTATATCTTGCTACTCCCTTCTGGCCTGAAGAGTTTCTGCTGAAAAATCAGCTGATAGATAGGCTTATGGTGATTCCCTTGTATGTTATTTGTTGCTTTTCCCTTGCTGCTTTTAATATTTTTTCTTTGAATTTAATTTGTGTTAGTTTGATTAATATGTGTCTCAGTGTGTTTCTCCTAGAGTTTATCCTGTGTGGTACTCTCTGCACTTCTTGGACTTGGGTGACTCTTTCCTTTCCCACGTTAAAGAAGTTTTCCACTATAATTTATTTGAATATTTTCTCAGACCCTTTCTTTTTTTCTTCTTCTGGAACCCCTATAATTCAAATGTTGGTATATTTGTTGTTGTTCCAGAGGTCTCTGAGACAGTTCTCAATTTTTTTCATTCTTTTTTCTTTATTCTGCTACTTGGAAGTTATTTCCACCACTCAGTCTTCCAGCTCACTTATTCACTTTTCTGCCTCAGTTATTCTGTTATTGATTCCTTCTAGTGTATTTTTCATTACAGTTATTGTGTTCTTCATCTCTGTTTGTTTGTTCTTTAGTTCTCCTAGATATTTGTTAAACATTTCTTGTATATTCTTGATCCGTGCCTCCATTCTATTTCCAAGATTCTGGATCATCTTTACTGTCATTGCTCTGAATTCTTTTTCAGTAACTTGCCTATTTTCTCTTCATTTATTTGGTCTTGGAGGTTTTTACCTCACTCTTATCTGTGACATATTTTTTTGTCATCTGTTTTTTTTTTTTTTTTTTTTTGATGGGTAGGATTGTGCTCATATCTTACTGGTTGTTTGGCCTGAAGCTTCAGCACTGGAGTTTGTAGGCTGCTGGGCAGAGCTGGGTCTTGTTGCTGAGATGAAGACCTCTGGGAGACCCCACTCTGATGAGTATTCCCTGAAGTCTGAGGTTTTCTGCTAGTCCAGTGGTTCAGACTTGGAGCTCCCACCACAGGAGCTCAGCCTTGACCCCCGGCTTGTGAACCAAAAACTGCAAGCCTCACAGGATGGCAAAAAAAAAAAAATAAAGAGAAAAAAAAGCAGAAGAGTTACAAAGAGTAAAAATTACAATAAGATTAGAAACTAACACGTATGTTAGCAAAATTTAAAAAATAAAAATATAGATGAAACAACAACCAGAAGGTAAAACATAACCACAAAAGCAAACAAGAGGAGAAAGAAAAAAAGCTGGAAAAGGCCTTGGCTGTGGGGGGCAGGGCTTAGGCAGGAGTGGGGTTTGGGTGGTAAGCTTGGCCTATGTTTAGGACTCACAGGGCTGGAAAAGTCCCTGAGGGCATGAGGTGGGGTAGACCTTAGGCTCAATGATTTCCCCAGAATGGAGGAAATAACTGCTGAGGAGCAGAATAAAGAAAAAAGAATGAAAAGAATTGAAGAAAATCTTTGGAGTGGCCCAGAAGTGCCTCTGGCCTTGGAGAGCAGATTACCAAGTTTGGGACCCCAGCAGGCTCCCTGCACCTGAGTGGGCAGAGGACACTCTAGGAGCATTCCCCCAACCTTCAATTCCAGAGGGTCCTTCCCCATTGTCCTCTCTTCTTCTTCCCCCCCTTCTATGCCCCTAGGGCACACACGACCAGAGAGGCCCTGGAAGGCAGGGGGCCACACACAGAATCCCAAAAGAATTCCAACAGAATGGGTGGGGGAAATCCTCTCTCTGCTTTCCCTTATCCTCCAGTCCTAGAGGGTCCCTTCCTCCCCCTCTGCTTCTCCTCCTTTCCCCCCTCCTCCCTCCCTCCCATGCCTCTAGGACCCAAGTGGCCGGAGGCTGCCCTGGAGAATGGAGGACCAGGCTCTGGAGCCCAGCAGGCTTCCTGGGGCCTGAGTAGGTGGGGGAAATGCCTGTCATGTGGTTATACTTTTAAATAGATTGGTCAAGAATGGCTCATTGAATTGGTAGCATTAAAAGAAACACTTTAGAGACACAAAGTTAAGGATAATGATATCTGGAAGACAATCTTTCCAAGTAGAGCTGACAACAAATGCAAAGCGTATGAGGCATATTTTTAGGAAGCAAGAAAACTGAAGGGTCTGGAGTAGAGTAAAAGTAAGGGAAAATTGATATTGGAGAAGCACTAAATATGTGTGCGGTGGGGGTAGAGTCAAGGAGGATAGGCTGTATAAGGCATTGTCCTTTTTAAGTGTTTGGCTTTGATGGTTAGGGAAATGGGGAACCATTGTAGAATTTCAAAATTAAAGGTAGAATGATTTATCTTGGACTTTTAAAGGATGCTGTGTTGGGAATAGACTGTAAGTACACAAGGATAGAAAGGGTCATAAGAGACAATAGCTGAATCTAGATGAGAGATGCTAAAGGCTCAAATTCAGGCAGCAATAAGAGAAATGGTACAGAGGATTTGATTTTGGATATTTGGACATAGAGTCAATAGGATACCTTAATGTGGGGTGAGAGATAAAGAGAGGAGCAGAGGACGACTCAAGGGATTTTGCCCTGAGCAACTGAAGGGGTGGATTCAGCATTTACTGAAGTGGGAAGGCCCATTTCCACACAAGAAAGAAGAGGATCAAGAATTCAACTGTGGACATACTAAGTTTGAAATGCCTATCAAGTATCCATGTGGAATGTCAATAAAACAGTGGGAAATATGATTCTAGATGCCAACAGAGAGGGCTGAGGTAGAATTACAAAGTTGAGAGAAATTGGAATTTTCATGGCATTTAAACCATGGGATGGGGTGAAATCACAAAGAAGGTTTCTATAAATAGAGAAAAGAAAAGAACCAAGCATGGACTGGGCCCTGGGGAACCTGAACATCAAGGTTGAGAAGGAAAGGAAGAACCAGCAAAATGAGGCCAGTTTGGAAATAAACTAACTTGAAATGAATGCTGCAGGGAAGTCAGTCAACCAAGCAGGGAATTCGTGTTGAATACACACTAGACTCCAAGGCACTGTGCTGTGGTGTAGGCAGCAGAACCAGAAATGCTCTTGCCCTCAAGGGATTTACAGTCAAGTGGGAAATAAGATTGACAGACGTACCAAGAGACAGCTAGATACACAAGAAGTGTTATTAGTAGTGAAAAAAATCAACATGAATCATTAGCCGAATGTGTAGTAGTTTCTAGAATGTCAGAACATCAGCTCTCTCAAAGGAAGTAGAATTTGATTTTGTTCCTGGAGGAAGAGTTTGATCCTCAAATGGAAAGGACATTCCAAGCCATAGGGAAAGCATGAGTTAAGAAGGAGGTGTGCAAGACCATGACAGCTTGGGGATTGCAAAAGAAGGGTCAGTAGTTTGGAAAAGCAGGTGAAAGCTTTGAACAGACAGTATAGGTGTAAAGACTTGATCATGGAGGTAAAGTGGACCTGGGGAGGCTGTTTGAGCTTGGCTGTTACTAATGAAAACAGGATGTTTGAAGATAAAATTGATTGTTCCCCAGGGATCCAATGTCCTGCATCTCCTATGTAAACTTTTATTTATTTTATTTTATTTATTTATTATTTATTTATTTTTTTTGCAGTATGCAGGCCTCTCACTGTTGTGGCCTCTCCCGTTGCAGAGCACAGGCTCCAGACACGCAAGCTCAGCGGCCATGGCTCACGGGCCCAGCTGCTCCGCGGCATGTGGGATCTTCCCAGACCGGGGCACGAACCCGTGTCCCCTGCATCGGCAGGTGGACTGTCAACCACTGTGCCACCAGGGCAGCTCTAAACTTTTATTTTTAATTTAATCATTCAACTGCTCCGAATTGTTGCCCTAATTCTCATGTCCCTTCCTCTTGCACCTCTTCTTTGATAACAGTATGACCAACAAGGTTGAGCAGGACTTGGATATCACTTATGGAGAAGTAAATTCACAAAGACTTTGGTAACATTTTCCAGGAGATTTTTACCCAAATCCCCCTAATTTAAATTGCACAGAATAAAAGGAATAAAACTTTCCACATTAACTCAGTTCAATTCAACTCACATTTATTAAGCATCTACTGTAACCCTAGAGCTTCACTCCATTCATGTGACATAAAAATGAATAATGCATGGTCTCAGCCCTGATTCTTCACTGTCAATATTCTGGAAAACAATGCTTTCAGTATACTGTGGTATAGGATGAGACAGAAGTATGCGCAGCTAAAAATGTGAACTCAGAGGAACATGAAATTTACTCTGGGGAAATCTTCCTGGTAAAGGTGACACCTACTCATTCTGTTTTGAAGGAAGCCAGGCAAATGGACAGATACACAATTATCAGTAAACACTATCTATGAGAGTTTGGATTATAGGATTAATGAAAGGGGTTCTTTCTTTTCTCTATTTATGTGACTCTTAAGGTGTTCTTTATTTTATAAATAGAAAGTTGTCATGCTGTCATACAAAGGGAAGAAAGCTGAGTTCTTTTGTAATAGTCACTACATTTATTCATGACACATTCAATGATATTTGTAATCATAACTTCTATTCCATACTTTAATAAAGAGAGAAGTCATCCCACAAAGAAATAAGGGGAAGGGCTTCCTAGGCATCCAGAAGAGCATGTGCAGAGGACTGGAAGCAGAGAGCAGCATGGGGCGAACAAGATATTACCAGAATCAGGGCCAGAGGTGCTGAAGATGTGTGTCTGGGGGTGATGCAGGTGGATGGTTCTCCAGAAGCCCCCTGACATCAGGAAATTAGCATGGCTTTCAGTCCAGGTGGTACTCTTCACCACCCTATATTTTGGAACATGGAGAGTACAAGCTAAATAAACACTAGTTCTTTTCTCAGATTTGTCTTCTGTTTGTCATCTCAGAGCAAAGGGGCCACACAGAACAGTAAAAGTATAGGGAAAAAAAAGTACTCATGTTTTCTCAGAAAAATAAAATCTCCCATGATGGAGTAAGTAGAGTAAAACTAATAGTTAGCTATAATCTATTCATTCTGTTATAAATGAAAAGCATTCATGTTTTCGCACTCTGAAATCCAAGTCTGAAGATTACAGGAGGCATTGACAGTGTCAGCTGAGTGATTCATGACTGATAATCCCAAAAGGACTCCTCAAGATAAGCAAGTAGGCAGACTCATTTAGGAAGACTGTGAGTCTTAGATGTTACCAGTGGTGCTATTAGCTCACTTAAATTATTATATATACTTGAGTACTATTGACATCTTTAGTGGAAACAAAAAGATGAAAATATTTCCTCTTGGCAACTAAGCTCATCATCCCTGAATTAGACCAGAAAGTGATCATGGATCTAACTATGAGCCCATTCCCACCTCCCATATACACACAGAGTTTCTAAGAAAGTGACACTAAGTAATAAAATAACAACTGTAATGAAGTTTAAAAATTTTTTGATTATTATTCAAATCATTATAGCCGTACTGATTTTTATTACTCTGACACTATTTTATGTGGTGTCTTATATTGGTTTCCCTGGAAACAAACTCTGAGACCAGGCATTGCCTGCAGAATATTTACTGGGGAAAACTCTTGGGAGATACACTTGTAAGGAAAGGGGGAAAACAGGGAGAAGCTGAATCATGATGACACTGCAGTTGAGGCCTCGGAACATCCTGCAGGAAGCTCTGGAGCCAGTCAGTCTTATAGAGGTGTTCCCAGTAGGAACATAGGGTGGGGTCCTGGTATTCCTCCATCAGCCAGTCACCTGCTGTAGCTGTCCCCTGGGCCAGGCAGAACTGCTATGGAAGGATGTGCATTTGTGAGCTGTCAGCAATGGATATTCCAACAGCCAAGGGATAGGTACATCCACTCTGCAAAGGGGATCCAGGATGTGGTGATAAGACCAATTACACAGTTTGTCCACCACTGGGTGGATTATAGTCACACTTTGTATCGAAAATCATGATGAGAAAATCAGCAAGTTTCTATGCTTGAGCAACAGTGACTTCATATGACCTGGTCCAATGGGTCATAATATCTGGAATCCCTATGGGCCCAAGAGATATCCTGAATCTAAAGTTTTATTCGATTGGGGGGATTTCACTGAAAATAGTTTTGATAGATTTTTGATCTATCATTTTGATAGATTTTTGATAGATTTTGATAGATTTTTTTCTTTCTTTGCTGTGGAACATCTCTCTCCTAACTTATTGAAGGGAAAAGGGGGAAATGCAGCAAATGGAGACAGCAGAGATGGAAGATGAAGCCACTGAACAGAAGACTTCCTTGGTGTCAGATTTCATTTCACTCATAGGGTTGAGAAATCTTACTTATAAATCTACTTTGTTATCTGATTTGTGCAGGGCAGAAAGGACAGCACTACTAGTGTAGAGTTTGGTTGGGCTGATATGATTTGTATCATATGTACAGAATAAATAGAATGACAGAGCAAATATGTCAGGTTTCATGGAGAAATGGGGCATGGATATTATACCAGGCAAGGGGTTAAGAAGCACTGGAGCAAAAAGTGGGAAACCCCAGGCTGGAAGTTTGAGTCATGGGCTCTTGCCCCAGCTCTGGACTAATCACATACTCTTGGTCATGCCATCTCATCTAGGGGAGCCTCAATTTCCTCAGTTGTTAAGTGGGGCCTTGCTTAACTCACAGGGTTATTATGAGGATCAGATAATAGGTCCTTGTACAGCTTTTACAAATTATAGAGCATTAAGGAATAATTAATGGGAAATGGAAATATGACCACAGGAATCAGTGTGAGAGGGTTGATATAATAGGTCAGGGAAGTCCAAAGTTCTAAGTGGAAGTTTCAGGCCACTAAGTATCACCTTAGAAATATTTTTTTGAAGTAAATTACTGCGGTGATAATCTATACAAAATGCTAAGCATACTGCCCTCACAGAAAAAGCAGCACATGGACACTGATATTCTCTATTTTGTAGTCAGAATCCTGGTCCACAGTGCATTGTAAAATGTAAAATACTCATTCAGGAGATTGGATGCTTATTGGACAGTAGACAAATGAGCACGGCCTTTAATTTCTTTTCCCATTTCTCCATTAACACCCTCTAGACCAGTTGATACATCAGGATCCCACTCGGGGCAGTTCTTTCAAGATTTGGTATGTCTTTTCCTCTTTAACTGACTAAAGTAGTACAAAATAAAGGTTATTAGTGGAGAGCAAGAGTGTTTCTTCGAAATAGTGTTCCCTCCACATCCAGAAGTCCAAGTCCAAGGTTCATATGCAACACTTGTAACAAGTTTTTTTTTGTTTTTAATTGAAATGTAGATGATTTACAATGTTGTATTAGTTTTAGGTGTATAGCAAAGTGATTCCGTTTTATATATATATATATATATACATATATATATGTATATATATATATGTATATATGTATATATGTATGTATATATATATATATATATATATATATATATATTCTTTTTCAGGTCCTTTTCCCTTATAGGTTATTACAAAATATTAAGTAGAGTTCCCTGTGCTATACAGTAGGTCCTTATTGGTTATCTGTTTTATATATAGTAGTGTGTATACGCAGCACTATTTACAGTAGCCAAGACATGAAAGCAACACGTTTTAAAAATGCATTTATATTTGTTTTCAGTGATGTATAATTCTCACGCACTGGACAAATGCATAGGACTTGTAAAACAGCAAGATCAGATTGAATACAGTATATGTTCATTTTAAATTGAGAAAGAACTCCTCTCTTAATAACTTGAAGACTTTACATCTATAATATGTCTTTTCTCCAAAGAGGATGAAAGAAAACTCAGACAATTGTAGGGCTTCTGTTGCTAGTGACAAAATGCCTGCTGGATAATCAACTTTCTCTTTAACTATTAATAAAAGTGACCTCAGTTTACTTAAAATAAACTTGAGCTGAACAGGTTTCTTGCTCACTATTATGTTCTAAATGGAAGTTGCTTGGCATAAACCCAGAGGCCTAAATGGGCAGTGACAGACAGGATATTTGATTGACAGGTACTAAGAGAGGAGCTCAAACCCCAATTCTACAAAGTTGTGTTAGCACACCATAAACATAATAAATGAATTCCGATGAAAAGAAAGCTCATGATTAATAGACGAGGGATTCACTGAACACTATTAAAATATGCAGACTCTGGGTGGTTGATGGATTCCAGATGGAATAGGTCCAAAGGACAGGTGAGTGAAAGATAAGGCCAACCAAGGGAAGCTGATTAAGGGAAGTGGGGTGAAGCTCCCCAAATGGAAGCTCTGGAGAACAGATTTTCATGGTACCTATCTAAATTAGTCTGCCAGCTGAAGAATATGTAACCTGTATATGACACTAGTAAGCAAATGTACAGATATTAGTGAAAAAAAAGAGAAGAAAATACAGTAAAAGAAGATCAGGAAATACAGAGTTAAATGGGCAGACATTGCAAATGCAACCCATAAAAATCATGATGAAATGAAAGCAATATACCTTCCTTTAACAGGGGACAAATGAGCAGGAGGAAACTGGCTGAGAGTTTATTACTAGAGAATTTAGGTGGCTTCGATAACTTGTAAATACAAAGGAAGTAAAGTATGCTAAAAAGACCCAGAGATTCTTGTTCAGAGAGAGCAAATCAGAGATGTGTGCTGTTCAAGAAAAAGAGGTGCTTTCCTAAAAAGCTTTTTTAATCCATTTTTTAAAGAAAAATGTTTAATATACTAACAGTTCTTTATTTTGCATTACAGAAAGAGAAACTTTCTCATAAATAAGTTCCAGATTATGACAATGTTTTCCATTCAAATATCACTTTAAAGGTCATAGATTTTGATAACAAAAATTAAAAATATATGTATTTATGCTTCTCTACTTTTAGGAAATATCATCAACTTTTATTTTCCTTCATAGATAAGTTTTGCCACAACTTAACCTTCATTACTATAGTGGGAATAAGTGTGATACCATTTTTATATTTAGCATTCTATTATACATACTATATGTTAATATAGCTATTATCATGGTTCTTACTCTCAAAAAGTAAATGCTGTTTATATTAGACTGTATGTTTATAACTCGGTTTGCTAGTAGTTTGGAATTAATATATATGGAAGAAATTTTGTTCTTAGTTCTCTTAGGTCAAAAAAATGGAATATTTCATCTTGCCTTTCTATAACTTTGTGTAGAGAGTCAAACAATAGGTCAGGTTTAAACAGCCCAGGTTTGATAGAAGGAAGCTAGTAGTTTACCTGTAGAGACAGCACAGAGATAGAAAGTTCTTAAGTTCTAATAAGAATTGGGGAGATCCCTTAAGATAGCCCATGGATGTTTTGCTAAGTCGAGAGATAAAGCATTAGCAATAGGAATACTGATAGGAACTAACCTTTCTGAGAACTTTCCATTTGTCAGACATTTTGTAAAATATTGACAAGAATTATCTCATTTTTCTACCAGACAGGGATGACATCACTGAGATGGTGGTGTAGGAAAACCCAGGTTTCATCCCCTCACAAAGATCAACATTAGACAGGTAACCACAAACAAAAACAGCTCTAGGAGACTCCACTTAAGAAACTTTAGCAACACTGTAGGTAAAAAACCTAATATTAACCACACAGAAAGAGAAGGAAGACAGCTGCATATTGCTTACATCATCCCATCCCTCAAGCTGACATCACTCAGTGCCAAGAGGGAATTCTGCAGCTAGAAATAGTTTCTTTCACTGGGAAAAGAAGGTCAGGACTGGCAGCCAGTCCAGGCCTTTGGATCTGTACAAGTGCAAGAGGCCAGCATGTCCCTCCACAGCTGACCCTCACCGCCATGTACATGCTACGGACAGCCCTTCCATCTGTTCACTTGCACACCACTGGCCTAATGCCCATTACCAGACTCCACTGCTGTGTCTTTTCTCAAGGGGAGAATGTGCAGTCACAGGAAAGCAGGTATAACAGCCAGGGCCCTGACAGCTGCTTGTGGCCCCAGGTCTAGCCTGAACTACTGTGCTGACATTTACCTAGTCCCTCAAACTGTGCAAACGTACACCTCCAACCCAGCCCCCATCACTGGCATCCAATACTGTACACCTGTGGTTAGACACAACAGCCATAGTAGTACACACCAATAGCCAGGACTCCTACCACTATGTGTGTATCTGCAATCCATCCCTGCCACTAGACACACACACACCTGAAACTGAACCCCAAAGCCAAGTGGGTACACATCAATGGCTCCAGAAACCACTGACAACTGCCCTAGCCCCTAGATGCTGGACCTAAAGTTGCCACTGAGGAACTCAACAGAACTTGCAGCCACTGTGGAACCCCTGCGGCACTCCTCAAAGACCATAAAGTTGCTGATGCCGTGGGCACCAGCAGCCTGAGCCCAAGGGACACTATGCACCCCTGAATTTGGTGCAGCCACACATACTCACACTTGGAACCCTGTGACACTAGACCTGGGGTCACATCATGCTCCAACATGCTCCACCTGCAGGAGAAAGTCTCCCCATACCAAAATCAATCCTGAAACCTGAAAGAGGTGACTGCTTCTTCTAATGCAAAGACACCTATGCAAAGCTACAGGAATTACAAAGAATCAGGGAAACAAGACTCTACCAAAGGAACAAAGTAAAGCTCAAGTAGGAGGCATAAAGAAATGGAGATCCAGGAATTATCTGACAAAGACAAAGTAATTAAAGCAAAGATACTCAAAGACCTACAAGAGAACACAGATAAACAATTTAAAGATATCAGGAAAACTATACGAGAACAAAGTAAGAAGCCCAACAAAGAGATAGAAAACATGAAATGAACCAAATTGAAATTTTGGAGCTGAAGAATACAATGAATGAACTGAAGAATGCAATACAGACCTTCAACAACAGACTTGACTGAGTAGAGAAAAGAATAAGTGAGCTCAAAGACAGATCAGTTGAAATTATCCAGTCAGAGGAGCACAAAGAAAAAAAAAAATTAAAAGAGTGAAAATAGCCTATGTGATCTATGGGCTACAACAAAAAGAAAAATTTGAAAATAAGTTTGTTTAAAGAAATAATGACTGAAAACTTCCCAAACCTGGGGAGAGATTTGAATATTCAAGGTCATGTAACTCATAGGTCCCCAAACAATATCAACTTAAAGAGGTCTTCTCCAACACATGCTATAATAAAACTGTCAAAAAATCAAAGACAAAAGGAGACTCTTAATAGCAGCAAGAGGGAAAAAAAATAGCTTATGACCTACAGAGCACCCCACCCCCCCCAAGGCTGTTGGTGCATTTCTCTTCAGAAATTTTACATGCCAGGAGATAGTGGGATGACATAATGAAAGTGCTAAAAGAAAAATAATAATTATAAAAAAACCCCAAAAACTGTCAACCAAGAATATGTTACCTGAGAAAGCTGTCCTTCAGAAACGAAATAAAAACTTCTCCAGACAAACAAAAACTGAGGGAATTCACCACCTCTAGACCTGCCTTGCAAAATGCTGATTTAGTGGTTCTGAAGAACTAAATCAAAGAAGAGATCAAAAGAGAAATAAATAATGTATCTTGATATGAACAAAAATATAAACACAATATACCAAATCCTATGGTATGATGCAAAAGCAGTTCTAAGAGGGATGTTTATAGTGATAAATACATCAAGAAAAAAAACTCTAATAAATAACCTAACTTTACATCATAAGGAGTTAGAAAAAGAACAAATTAAGCCAAAAGTTAGCAGAAAGAAGAAAATAAAAAAGATCAGAGCTGAAATAAAGAAAATATAGACCAGGAAATCAATAGAAAAAAAATCAATGAAACTGATAGCTGATCATTTGAAAAGATAAACAATATTGACAATCCTTTAGCTAGATGAACTAAGAAAAAAAGAAGACTCAAATGAAGGCATACCTTGTTTTATTGTGCTTTGCTTTATTGCACTTCATAGATATTACATTTTTTTTAACAAATTGAAGGTTTTTGGTAACCCTGCATTGAAGGTTTTTGGTAACCCTGCATTGAAAAAGTGTATTGGCAAAACTTTTGCAACATTTTCCCATTCCGTGTCTCTGTGCCACATTTTGGTAATTCTTACAATATTTCAAACTTTGTCATTATTGTTATATTTGTTATGGTGGTCTGTGATCTGAGATCTTTGATATTGCTATTTTAATTGTTTTGGAGTATCATGATCCACACCCATATAAGATGGTGAACTTAATAAATGCTGTGTGTGTTCTGACTACTCCACCAATGAACTAGTCCCTATTCTTAGGTCTCATTATTCCCTCAGACACAGCAATATTAAAATTAGTACAATTAATAACTCTACAATGGTGTTTACGTGTTAAAGTGAAAGGAAGAATCATGTGTCTGACTTTATATGCTTTTAATTAATTTATTTTTTTGGCCTCACCCATGTAACATGAGGGATCTTAGTGCCCCGACCAAAGATTGAACCCATGCCCTCTACACTGGAAGTGTGGATTCTTAACCACTGGACCACCAGGGAAGTCCAAAATGTTTCTTACTTTAAATCAAAAGCTAAAAATGATTAACCTTGGTGAGGGGGTCATGTAAAAAGCCAATATAGGCCAAAAGCCAGGCTTTGTGTGTCAAGCAGTTAGCCAATTTGTAAATGCAAATAAAATATTCTTGAAGGAAATTAAAAGTGCTACTCTAGTGACCACACAAATGAAAAGAAAGTAAAATGACCTTGTTGCTGATATAGAGAACGTTTTAGTGGTCTGAAGAGAAGATTAAACCAGCTACAGCGTTCCCTTAAGCCAAAGACAATACAGAGCAAGACCTTAACTCTCTTCAATTCTGTGAAGGCTGAGAGAGGTGAGGAAGCTGCAGGAGAAAAGTTTGAAGCCAGCAGAGGTTGGTTCATGAGGTTTGAGGAAAGAAGCCATCTCCATAACATTAAAAGCACAAAGTGAAGCAACAGGTGCTTATGTAGAAGATGCAGCAAGTTATATAGAAGATCTAGCTAAATAATGAAGGTGACTACACTGAACAGTAGATTTTCAATGGAGATGAAACAGCCTTATATTGAATGAAGATGCCATTTAAGACTCTCATAGGTAGAGAGGTGAAGTTAATGCTTCAAAGCTTCAAAGGACAGGCTGACTCTCTTGTTAAGGGCTAATGCAGCTGGTAACTTTAAGTTGAAGCCAACGTTTATTCGCCATTCCCAATATCCTAGGGACCTTAAGAATTATGCTAAATCTACTCCACCTACAATCACCATAAATCACTATAAATAGAACAACAAAACCTGGATGACAGCACATCTGTTGACACACAGCTCACTGAATAGCTTAAGACCAATGTTGAGGCCTACTGCTCAGTAAAACAAAACCAAAAACCAAAAAACATTCCTTTAAAAATATTACTACTCACTGACACCTCACCTGATCACCCAAGAGCTCTAATGGAGATTTACAATGAGATCCATGTTGTTTTCATGCCGGTTAACACAAAATCCATTGTGCAGTCCATGGATCAATGAGTAATGTCTACTTTAGAGTCTTATTATCCAAGAAATACATCTCATAAGGCCATACTGCCATAGATAGTAATTCCTCTGATGGATCTAGGCAAAATAAATTGAAAACCTTCTGGAAAGGATTCACCATCTAGGTGCCATTAAGAGCATTCATAATTAATGAGATGAGGTCGGCATATCAACATCAATAGCAGTTTGAAAGAAGTTGACTCCAGCCTTCATGGATGACCTTCAGGGTGTCAAGACTTCAGTGGAGCAAGTAACTGCAGATGAGGTGGAAATATCAAGAGAACTAGAATAAAAACAGAGCCTGAAGATATGCCTGCATTGATAAAATATCATGATAAAACATTAGTGGATGTGGAGTTGCTTCTTATGGATGAGCAAAGAAAGTGGTTTCTTGAGATGGAATCTAATCCTGGTGAAGGTGCTGTGAAGACTGCTGAAATGACAGCAAAAATTTAGGATATGACATAAACTTAGTTGATAAAGCAGTGGCAGGGTTTGAGAGGATTGAGTCCAATTTTGAAAGAAGTTCTAAGGTTGGTAAAATATCAAATAGCACTGCATGCTACAGGGAAGTCATTCCTGAAACGAAGAGTCAATTAATGTGATAAACTTCATTGTTGTCTTATTTTTAGAAATTGCCCCTGCCACCCCAATCATCAGTCAGCAGCCATCAACGTCTAGGCAAGACCCTCCACCATCGAAAAGATTATGACTCACTGAGGGCTCAAATGATGTTTTGCCCTTTGCTGACCTTGGGCCTATTTACCCTCATGGGAATTCCTAGCCCTTTTCTTGCTTTTTTTTTGAGGGGGGATTAAGTAAAAAGCACATAATATAAACTTTACCATCTTCACATTTTTTTTTTTTTTTTGGCGGTACGCGGGCCTCTCACTGTTATGGCCTCTCCTGTTGAGGAGCACAGGCTCTGGATGCACAGGCTCAGAGACCATGGCTCACGGGCCCAGCCCAGATCCCACGGCATGTGGGATCTTCCTGGACCGGGGCACAAACCCATGTCCCCTGCATCGTCAGGCGGACTCTCAACCACTGCACCACCAGGGAAGCCCCATCTTCACCATTTTTAAATGTAAATGTTCAATAGTGTTAAGTATATTCACATTGTTGTGAAGCAAATCTTGAGATATTTTTATCTTACAAGCCTGAAACTCTAAACCCATTGACAACGATTTCCCCCTTCCCCTTTCCTCCTTTCTTCCATGCAGCCTTTAGTACCACCGAAGGTGTGGCAGGATGATAATACTAGAGCCCCTAATAATCACCATTCTATTCTTTATTTCTATGAACTTGACTACTTTTGATATCTCATATAAGTGGAATCATAAAGTATTTGTCATTTTCTGAGTGGATTGTGTCACTTAGTACAATGCCTTCAAGGTTCAGCCATGTTGTAGCATGTGTCAGAATTTCTTTCCTTTTTAAGGCTGAATAATATTCTATTGTATCTACATATTACATGTTTTATTCACTCATCTACTGATGGACATTTGGATTGCTTACAATCTCTTAACTCTTATGAATAGTGCTGCTATAAACATTAGTGTGAAAAGATCTGAAATGCAGCTTTGAATTATTTTGTATATATACCTGGAAGTGGGATCACTGGATCATATGACTCTTCTATTTTTAAATTTTTGGTGGAAACGCCATATTTCTGTTTCTTTTCTTTTTTATAGTAATCATCTTAATGGTTTGAGGTGATATCTTATTGTGGTGTGATTTGCATTTCTCTTATGATTAGTGATGTTGAACATTTTTATATATGCTTATTGGCCACTTGTATATCACCTTTGGAGAAATGTCTATTCTTTTGTCCATTGTTTAATAGTATTATTTCATTTGTTGTTTTTGAGTTGTAGGAGTTCTTTCTTTATTTTGGATATAAATATAAATTCTTCCCTGTTCTTTTCATAGAACTAATTCTTGCAGGCTATGTGTCCTAAGCTTCTATCTCAACTGGCTATTTCTGAGATCTGCCATTGGAAGGATTTGGTGGAATACTGGGAGGTGAAAGAAAGAGAGAAGTCAGGAGCTTTCCCTTACTTATTTCTTCCTCAGAAAATGTGTCTGGCAAAGATTATGTGTGTGTATATATATATATATATATATATATATATATATATATATGATCTCCTCTTTGGCTCTAATGACAGTGTCAAAAGCCCATTGTGGACCCAGCTTCCACTCAGGGTTATCTCCCTCCAATCTGGAGGTAGAAGAGAATTTTGGTTTTGTTTGTTTTGTTTCCTCTTTGGCTTCTAAGCATTTATTTCACTTGGGCAAAAAAAATCCCCTGTGTTAAATTTCCTTTATGTTTTATGTGGTCTCTTTGGTCTGATAAACCTATCAAGATCATAGTGTATTTTTTTCTGAGTATTCATGACATTTAAAAAAAATGTTTTGTAGTAGAATGTTATTAGTCTTAATATAGACCCTGGATATTTTTCAATTGTGGTAAAATTTGCACATAGAGAAATGCAGAAATCTTATTTTCAACTTATTGCTATGATAAATATACACAACTTTATAATCAGCATCTCAATTCAGATACAAAACATTTTCTTCAGTTTAGAAAGTTCCAGAGTTCCAAGGCTCTGAAGATACACTCTTCAGTGAAATAAGCATAACTAGTGAAAATTATTTAAAAACTAATCACTTAAAATCTCTGGAGGGAATTCCATGGAAGTCCAGTGGTTAGGACCCCATGCCTCCACTGCTGGGGGCCCAGGTTCAATCCCTGGTTGGGGAATTAAGATCCGGTAAGTCAAGTGGCTAAGCCAAAAAAAAAAAAAAAAATCTGGTAATTGTCCTAAGGGCATACAGAAAACAAAGAAACATTTTTGAAGATAATCTACTAAAACACAATAAAATAGCAAGAGTCTGTCACATTCAAACTGTGACCTCCTTTTCCTCTTACTATCAGCATGACCAAAACTCTACTCCAGGTGGGTGCAGCCAAGAACACATCACTCCCTCTAGCCCCAGCTCTAGTCAAGAGATATGGTACTCTCCCCAAAGCAGCAACCTCCCCAAATTTCTCTTCCCTTTAACTCTGAGCTGCAGAGGCTTAATTCAAGGCTGGTGTGCCTGAGAGGCTGAGGACTCCTTCCTTCCATGCAGCCTTTAGTACCACCCAATGGGTGGCAGGATGATAATACTAGAATCCTAATCACCCTCACCTTAGATCACTCATGGGCACTTAGTACATTCATGGAGTACTAAGTGCTTTCATAGGGCAATTTCTTATGTAGGGAGAGGAAAACCAAATAAACCAGAATCTACTGCATCTGCCCTAACCTGCATTTAAAGCAAGGGTGTCAGTCAGAAAGAATTGTGCCAAGTCCCTGACATAAGCACCAGAGCTCTAGATCAGATATTTTGACCAGAGGTAGAGACAGGCTATAAAACAGAGAACTTTAAAATTCTCCCCTAAAGAGCCAAACTTATTTAAAACAGGGAAAGAAGAATTTCAGTCCTAAGGCAACCCTAGAAAACAATGGAAATTTTGATAGTAAGCAAGGTAAATCATAAGCTAGCTACTTTACCAGACAGAACTAGGGAAAGAGAGCTAAGAAGGGTCCTCTGGGGTAAGAACAAATCACAAAGCCCTATCTCAAAACTACTACTGCTAAGAATACGAAACAACCTATGGAATAAGTGATGATGCCCCTGGGTTTTGTTGAAAATAATAGAGCAATCAGCTGGCGATTGGTGGAACTTAATAGCTGGATGTGGTCAGAAAATGAAAGAAAGAAGGAGTCCTATTAAAACTACTGTCATGCCAAGGTGAATTTGCAAATACCCCAGTCCGTGTACTTTGAAGAACAACATCAGAGGAGTCACAGGAGAAAATATGAATCATTAAAATAGTTCAGCCAGTCACTAAACAAATTTAAAATGTGAACAAAAATAGGAAGGTAGATGTGGGGAGACAATAAATCAGAATTTCTATAATATATTATCTATAATCACCAGATTTCAACAAAAAATTATAAAGTATGCAAGGAAACCAAAAAGTCTGACCAATACACAGGGGAAAAAAAAATGCAAGCAACAAAAACTGTCTGTGAGAGAGTCCAGATATTGAAGAAACCTGCAAAGACTTCATGGTAGACATCATAAATAAATTCAAATAAACAATGGAAACCATGCTTAATAATGAAAAAAATTTACTTCTATGCCTCATCAAATAGAGAATATCAATAGAGATAAAAATATTAAAAAAAATGAAACCCTGGAGTCGAATAGTACACTGAAATGAAAAATTTACTAGAGGTGCTCAAGAGGAGATGTGAACTGGCAGACGTAATTAGCTAATTTGAAGACAGATAATAGAGATTAGGTAATTCAAATACTTGACATTTAAAATATTTTATTGTAAAAAATATTTTTTATTATGCTGGATAATGTAATTGATTTTCAAATATTAAACCTAACTTGTATTCCTTGTATAAACTTAAATGGTCCAAAACATATTATTCTGTCTTATGCATACTGCTGGCTTCAATTTTGATAATGTTTTAATTAAGGATGATTGTGTTCATGAGAAATATTGGTCTGTAACTGGTTTTCTTACAATGTCTTTATTAGGTTTTTGTATCAAATTAGCCCAATTCCATAAAATGTGGGTGGGTGTTTTCTCTGCCACTATTCTCTGCAAGGTTTGTATAAGACTAGTATTCCACTTAAATATTTGATATAATTCACTGGTGAAACTTGTAGGCTTTTAGATTTCTTTGAATAGTAATAAAAAATTTCAACTTTTTAATTTTTTTTAATCTTTTCTGGTTGGTCCAACTTTACATTTACTGTCACTTTACTTCATTATGAAGATATCTTTTTGCATTTCTTTTATGTGACAAAATATTTGTCTTCCAGTTTGAAGAATATTTTCACTGATTATAGAATTCTTTCTTTTTCAGAACTTTAAAAATATTATTCTATTATCTTATGGCCTCCATTGTTCCTGGACTTTCTTTCTTTCTTTCTTTCTTTCTTTCTTTCTTTCTTTCTTTCTTT
>NW_021703772.1:106374599-106418989 GCF_005190385.1 Monodon monoceros | reverse complement strand
TTTCTTTCTTTCTTTCTTTCTTTCTTTCTTTCTTTCTTTCTTTCTTTTTCTTTCTTTCTTTCTTTCTTCCTTCCTTCCTTCCTTCCTTCTTTCCTTCCTTCCTTCCTTCCTTCTTTTTCTTTTTATTGGAGTATAGTTGTTTTACAATGTTGTATTAGTTTCTACAGTAGAGCAAAGTGAAGTAAAGTTCCCTGTGCTAAAGAGCAGGTTCTCATTAGTTATCTATTTTATACATATTAATTGGTGAATATATGTCAATTCCAATTTCCCAATTCACCCCACACCCCTTTCCCCCCTTGGTGTCCATATGTTTGTTTTCTACATCTGTGTCTTTATTTCTGCTTTGCGAACAGGTTCATCTGTACCATTTTCTAATATCCACATATATGCATTAATATATGATATTTGCTTTACTCTTTCTGACTTACTTCACTCTGTATGACAGTTTCTAGGTCCATCCATGTCTCTACAAATGACCCAATTTTGTTCCTTTTTATGACTGAGTTATGTTCTATTGTATATAGGTACTAGATCTTCTTTATCTATTCATGTGTCGATGGGCATTCAGGTTGTTTCCATGACCTGTCTATTGTAAATATTGCTGCAATGAACATTGGGGTGCATGTGTCTTTTTTTTTTTTTTTTTTTTGTGGTAAGAGGGCCTCTCACTGTTGTGGCCTCTCCTGTTGTGGAGCACAGGCTCCAGACGCACAGGCTCAGTGGCCATGGCTCACGGACCTAGCAGCTCCGTGGCATGTGGGATCTTCCTGGACTGGAGCACGAACCCATGTCCCCTGCATCAGCAGGCGGACTCTCAACCACTGCGCCACCTGGGAAGCCCACATGTGTCTTTTTTAGTTATGGTTTTCTCAGGGTATATGTCCAGTAGTGGGATTGCTGGGTCATACGGTGTTTTCTATTTTTAGTGTTTTAAGGAACCTGCATACTGTTCTCCATAGTGACTGTATCAATTTACATTCCCACCAAAAGTGCAAGAGGGTTCCTTTTTCTCCACACTCTCTCCAGAATTTATTGTTTGTAGATTTTTTGATGTTGGCCATTCTGACAGGTGTGAGGCAACACTTCATTGTAGTTTTGATTTGCATTTCTCTAATAATTAGTGATGTTAAGCATCTTTTCATGTGCCTACTGGCCATCTGTATGTCTTGGTTGTAGAAATGTCTACTTAGGTATTCTGCCCATTTTTTAATTGGGTTCTTTGATTTTTTGGATATTGAGCTGCATGAGCTGTTTGTATATTTTGGAGATTAATCCTTTGTCAGCTGATTGGTTTGAAATTATTTTCTCCCATTCTGAGGGATGTCTTTTTGTCTTGTTTATGGTTTCCTTTGTTGTACAGAAGCTTTTAAGTTTCATTAGGTCCCATTTGTTTATTTTTGTTTGTATTTATTTTACTCTAGAAGGTGGGTCAAAAAAGACCTTGCTGTGATTTGTGTCAGAGAGTGTTCTTCCTATGTTTTCCTCTAAGAATTTTATAGTGTTCAGTCTTACATTTAGGTGTTTAATCCATTTGGAGTTTATAATTGTGTATAGTGTTAGGGAGTGTTCTAATTTCACTCTTTTACATGTAGCTGTCCAGTTTTCCAAACACCTTTTATTGAAGAGACTCTCTTTTCTCCATTGTATATTCTTGCCTCCTTTGCCATAGATTAATTAACCATAGGTGAGTGTGTTTATCTCTGGGCTTTCTATCCTGTTCCATTGAGCTATATTTCTGTTTTCATGTCAGTACTATACTGTCTTGATTACTGTAGCTTTGTAGTATAGTCTGAAGTCAGAGGCCCTGATTCCTCTAGCTGTTTTTGTTTTTTTTTCTTTTCCTCAAGACTGCTTTGGCTATTCAGGGTCTTTTGTGTCTCCATCCAAATCCTAAGATTTTTTGTTCTAGTTCTGTAAAAAATGCCATTGGTAATTTGATAGGTATTGCATTCAATCAGTAGATTGATATGGGTACTATAGTCATTTTCACAATATTGATTCTTTCAATCCAAGAACATGGTATATCTCTCCATCTGTTTGTGTCATCTTTGATTTCTTTCATCAGTGTTTTATAGTTTTCTGAGTACAGGACTTTTACCACATTAGGTAAGTTTAATCATAGGTATTTTATTCTTTTTGTTGTGATGGTAATGGGACTGTTTCTTTAATTTCTCTTTCTGATCTTTCACTATTAGTGTATAGGAGTGCATGAGATTTCTGTGAATTACTTTTGTATCCTTCTACTTTACCAAATTCATTGATTAGCTCTAGCAGTTTTCTGGCCACATCTTTAGGATTTTCTATGTATAGTATCATGTCATCTGCAAACAGTGACAT
Organism: Monodon monoceros; assembly: GCF_005190385.1. Taxonomy (NCBI): domain Eukaryota; kingdom Metazoa; phylum Chordata; class Mammalia; order Artiodactyla; family Monodontidae; genus Monodon; species Monodon monoceros. The sequence continues at coordinate 106,416,652 of NW_021703772.1, read as the reverse complement.
TTTTACATCTTCTTTTCCAATTTGAATTCATTTTATTTATTTATTTTTTTCTTCTCTGATTGCCAAGGCTAGAACTTCCAGAACTATGTTGAATAAGGGTGGCGAGAATGGAAATCCTTGTCTTATTCCTGATCTTAGAGGAAATGTTTCAGTTTTTCACCATTGAGAATGATGTTTGCTATGGGTTTGTCGTATATGGCCTTTATTATGTTGAGGTAGGTTCCCTCTATACCCACTCTCTGGAGAGTTTTTGTCATTAATTGATGTTGAATTTTGTCAAAAGCTTTCTCTGCATCTATTGAGATGATCTTATGGTTTTGATTCTTCAGTTTGTTAATATGGTGTATCACATTGACTGTTTTGCATATATTGAAGAATTCTTGCATCCCTGGAATAAATCTCACTTGATCATGGTTTTTGATCGTTTTAATGCATTGTTGGCTTCTGTTTGCTTGTATTTTGATGAGGATTTTTACATCTATATTTATCAGTGACGTTGATCTGTAATTTTCTTTCTTTTTGTAGTATCTGTGTCTGGTTTTGGTCTTGGTGATGGTGGCCTCATAGAATGAGTTGGGAGTGTTCCTCTGAAAATTTTTGGAGGAGTTTGAGAAGGATGGGTGTTAGCGCTTCTCTAAATGTTTATTAGAATTCACCTTTGGAGCCATCTGGTCCTAGGCTTTTGTTTGTTGGAAGATTTTTAATCACAGTTTCAATTTCATTGCTTGTGATTGGTCTGTTCATAATTTCTATTTCTTCCTGGTTTAGTCTTGAAAGATTATATCTTTCTAAGAATTTGTCCATTTCTTCCAGGTCGTCCATTTCATGGGCATAGAGTTGCTTGTAGTAGTCTCTTATGATCATTTGTATTTCTGCATTTTCCCTTGTAACTTCTCCTTTTTCATTTCTAAATTTATTGATTTGAGTCCTCTCCCTCTTTTTCTAGATGAGTCTGGCTAAACGTTTATCAGTTTTGTTTTTCTTTTCAAAGAACCAGCTTTCAGCTTTATTGATTTTTGCTATTGTTTTCTTTGTTTCTATTTCATTTATTTCTGCTCTGATCTTTATGATTTTGTTCCTTCAACTAACTTTGGGGTATTTTGTTCTTTCTCTAGTTCCTTTAGGTGTAGGTTAGATTGTTTATTTGAAATTTTTCTTGTTTCTTGAGGTAGGATTCTATTGATATAAAATTCCCTCTTAGAACTGTTTTTGTTGTATCTCACAGGTTTTGAATTGTCGTTCTCCATTGTCTTTTGTCTCTAGGTTTTTTTCTTCCTTTTTTTTTTTTTTTGATTTCTTCAGGGGTCTCTTGGTTATTTAGTAGCATATTGTTTAGCCCCCATGTGTTTGTGTTTTTACAGTTTTTTTTTCCTGTAATTGATTTCTAATCTCATGTCATTGCAGTTGGAAAAGATGCTAGATATGATTTCAATTTTCTTAAATTTACCAAAGCTTGATTTGTGACCCAAGATGTGATCTAACCTGGAGAATGTTCCCTGTGCCCTTGAGAAGAAAGTGTATTCTTCTGCTTTCAGGTGGAATGTCCTATAAATATCAATTAAATCTATATGGACTATTGTTGTCATTTAAAGCTTGTGTTTCCTTATTTATTTGCTTTCTGGATGATCTATCCATTGGTGTAAGTGAGGTGTTAAAATCCCCCACTATTATTGTGCTATTCTCAATTTCCCTTTTATGGCTGTTAGCATTCACCTTATGTATTGAGGTGCATATGTTGGGTGCATATATATTTATAATTGTTATGCTTTCTTCTTGGATTGATCCTTTGATCATTATGTAGTGTCCTTCCTTATGTCTTGCAACAGTCTTTATTTTAAAGTCTATTTTATCTGATAGTATTGCTACTCCAGCTTTCTTTTGATTTCCATTTGCATGAAATATCTTTTTCCATTCCCTCACTTTCAGTCTGTATGTGTCCCTAGGTCTGAAGTGGGTCTCTTGTAGACAGCCTATATACGGGTCTTGTTTTTGTATCCATTCAACCAGTCTGTGTCTTTTGGTTGGAGAATTTAATCCATTTACATTTAGGGTAATTGTCGATATGTAAGTCCCTATTACCATTTTCTTAATTGTTTTGACTTTGTAGGTCTTTTTCTTCTCTTGTGTTTCCCACCTAGAGAAGTTTCTTTAGCATTTGTTGTAGAGCTGGTTTTATGGTATTGAATTCTCTTAGCTTTTGTTTGTCTGTAAAGTTTCAATTTCTCATTTGAAGCTGAATGAGATCCTTGCTGGGTAGAGTAGTCTTGGCTGTAGGTTTTTCCCTTTCATCACTTTAAATGTATCCTGCCACGCCCTTCTGGCTTGCAGAATTTCTGCTGAAAGATCAGCTGATAACCTTATGGGGATTCCCTTGTGTGTTATTTGTTGCTTTTCCCTTGCTGCTTTTAATATTTTTTCTTTGGATTTAATTTTTTATAGTTTGATTAATATGTGTCTGGGAATGTTTCTTCTTGTTTTTTTTCTGTATGGGACTCTCTGTGCTTCCTGGAGTTGATTGACTATTTCCTTTCCCATGTTAGGGAAGTGTTTGACCATAATCTGTTTGAATATTTTCTCAGACACTTTCTCTTTTCTTCTTGGACCCCTATAATTCAAACATCAGTGCATTTAATGTTGTCCCAGAGGTCTCTGAGACTGCCCTCAATTCTTTGCATTCTTTTTTCTTTATTGTGCACCATAACAGTTGTTTCCACCATTCTATCTGCCAGCTCACTTATGCTTTCCTCTGCATCAGTTATTCTGCAATTGATTCCTTCTAGAGTATTTTTAATTTCAGTTATTGTGTTGTTAATCACTGTTTGTTTGTCCCTTTTTTTCTAGGTACATGTTAAATGTTTCTTGTATTTTCTCTATTCTGTTTCTGAGATTTTGGATCTCTTTACTATCATTCCTCTGAATTCTTTTTCAGGTAGACTGCCTGTTTCTTCTTCATTTGTTTGGTATTGTGGGTTTTTACCTGGCTCCTTCATCTGTAGCATATTTCTCTGTCTTCTTTCATTTAACTTACTGTGTTTGGGGTCTCCTTTCTGCAGGCTGCAGGCTTGTAGTTTCTCTTATTTCTGGTGTCTGCCCACAGTGGGTGTGGTTGGTTCAGTGGTTTGTGTAGGCTTTCTGAGGGGGGGAGACTGGTGCCTGTGTTCTTGGTGTTGGAGATGGATCTTGTTCCTCTGATGAGCAAGGTCACATCCAGTGGTGTATTTTGTGGTGTCTGTGAGCTTAGCATGACTTTAGGCAGCCTTTCTATTAATTTGAGTGGTTGTGCTTCTGTCTTGCTAGTTGTTTGGTATGAGTTGTCCAGCACTGGAGCTTGCTGGCTGTTGGGGGGAGCCTGGTCTTGGTTTTGAGATGGAGACTTCTAGAGGAGCTCTTCCCAATTAATATCTCCTGGGGCTAGGAATTATCTGGCAGTTCAATGTCCTGGACTCCACTCTCCCACCTCAGAGGCTCAGACCCAACCCCTGTCTGGAGCACCAAGACCCTGCAAGCTGCACAGAGGAAAAATAAAGAAAGAAAATGAACAGACACACACACACACACACACACACACACACACACACACACACGCACAAGAAAAGAAATTGAACAGACAAACAAAACCCAAGACAAATGTTGAAAGCAAAACCAAAAAGGCCAGCTTAGACTCTGACCTGGCCCAACTCCTGAGTGTACTTGCCTCCAAAATCCACAGCCTCTATAGTGGGACCACTTGTCTATACAGATATTCTACACATGCAGGGTTTACCAAGCCAATTGTGGGGACTTTACCCACTGCTCCTGTGGCTGCATGGAGAGATTTCCCTTTCTCTTCTTTGGTTGCACTGCCCTTGGAGCTCAGCTTTAGGTTTGGCCCCTCCTCTGCATGTGGGCCGCCCTCAGGCGTCTGTTCCTTGCCCAGGCAAGAGGGGGCAAAAGCAGTGGCTGATTAGGTCTCAGGCTGGGGAGAGGGAGGGATACGCAGTCACAATTAGGGGGAAGGGGTGTACCTGCAGCGGCAGAGGCCAGTAGGAAATTGCAACAGCCAGAGGCACACTGTTTGCTCTCCTGGGGAAGTTGGCCCTGGATCATGGGACCCTCATCAGTGGCGGGCTGCACAGGCTCCCAGGAAGGTGTGAGTACTTGCTCACAGGACCCTTGGTAGTGGTGTTGGCAGCAGTAGCCATTGCGCCCGCCTCTGGTGTCTGAGATAGCAGTCGCAGCTCGCCCCTGGCATTAGAGCTCATGTAGGTGGTGCTCTGCTCTCTGTGAGCACATGGAGAAAGAAGCTCCTAGGGCAGACCCAACCTCTCCTCGAGCACCTCACAACAATGGTCTCTTGCCTCTCTGGCAGGTCCAGGTTTCTTCCTGGACTCCCTCAGTTGTGGTACACTAGCCCTCTCAGACTGTCTTCACACAGCCAGCCCCAGTCCTCTCTCTGGGATCTGAGCTCTGAAGACCAAGCCTCAGCACCCCATGCCCACCCACTCCGGCATGTGAGCAGACAAACCTCTCAGGCTGGTGAGTGCTGGTCGGCACCAATCCTCTGTGTGGGATTCTTTGCCCTCTGCTCCCCTGTTGCTATGCTCTCTTCTGTGGCTCCAAATCTTCCTCCTGCCCCATCCCCTCCAGTGAGGGGGCTTCCTAGTGTGTGGAAAATTTTCCTCCTTCACAGCTCCCTCCCATAGGTGCAGGTCCCATCCTGATTCCTTTGTCTCTTTTTTATGTTTTTTCTTTTTTTCTTTTACCCCTACCCAGTTACATGAAGATTTTCATGCCTTTTTGGAAGTCTGAGCTCTTATGCCAGAGTTCAGTAAATGTTCTGTAGGAGTTTTTCCACATGTAGATGCATTTTTGATGTATTTGTGGGGAGGTAGGTGATCTTCAAGTGTTACTCCTTCACCATCTTCCCAAAAACCACCCTGGACATCTTATAATTGGTCTCTTATTTGTAATATGCTTTTTAAAAATTTTTACTTATTTATTTATTTGGCTGTGCCATGTCTTAATTGTGGCATGCAGAAGCTTTAGTTGCTGCATGCAGGATCTTTAGTTGTGGAATGTAGGATCTTTAGTTGTGGGAGGTGGGATCTTTAGTTGCAGCATACAAGTTCTTTGTTGCAGTATGCAGGATCTAGTTCCCTGACCAGGGATTGAACCTGGACCCCCTGCATTGGGAGCTTGGAGTCTTAACCACTGGACCACACAGGAAGTCCCATAATGTGCTTTTAAAAATTATTTTATCTCTCTTTCCAGCATGTTGACTGTAATGTGTCTAAGAATGATCTTCTTTGGATTTATCCTGCTCAGGGTTTCCTGAAATTCTTGGATGTATTTGTTGTTTATTTTGTGATATTTGACAATTTGGGGTATTTTATTCAGTAAATTTTCTGTCTTCTTCTACCTTTCTTTTCCCCTTTTGGAACTTCGTTTACATATATATTAGACAACTTCATACTGTTCTACATGTAACTGTGGTTCCATTAACTTATTTTTTCATCCTTTTTTCCTCTGTAAAACAGATTGTGTAATGTATATTTTTCCACTTTTAGTTCCTTGATTCTTTCTTCTGCTACCTATTTGTCGTTACACCAGTACATTGAACTTTTATTTCTGATATTCTACTTCTTAATTTTAGAATTCAAATTTGTTCTGATTTTTTATCATTTGCATTACTATGTTGCTATTTACCATCTGTTCATTCAGTATGCCCTCTTTTTTATGTTATTCAACATATTTATAATAAGTTTTTCAAAATGCTTGTCTGGTAATTCCAACATCTGTGTGAACTGTACATTTGTTTCTATTGGCTGACTTTTTCTCTTAACTATGAATTGTATTTTCATGTTTCTTCTCCTGTATACTGTTTTGATTGTATGATGAACATTATACTTATATAAATTATAGTGCTTCTGCTTTTTGTTTTTGTTCTCTGAATAATATTGCTTTTTGTTTAAATAGGTAGATAAATTACTTGCTGACAACCTTGAACTTCCAGATGCTTGGTTTCATATATTGTTAGTTATATCATGTTTAAGTTTGACCTTTGTGTCGGGGAAAATCCTTAAGCATAGTGTATATTCTTTACTCATTAACTATGGCCTTTCTTGGGTTTCAGTAGGGAGCTTGGTGAATTGTTCCTCTAACTTGGTGGGATTAAAAATATAAATTCTATCTCCTCTTCAGTGGAGGAGAGTTGAAGTCTCTGTGCACATTCTTTTAGTTTCCCATCCACTACCTTCCATCAGACTCTCTGTTGTCTTTCCCACACTTGCACAGTTCATGGATCAGATATGAATATGACATCAGTTTACATATAGATTTCAGGTGTTCTCTTTTTGTGGCTTCTTTCTTTTCTGGAATTCTAACCCTGCTTTCTGGCCCCAGAATAGGCCTCTGTGACACATGTTCTAGAGCATGCCCTCAGGAGAAAAAAACATATGAATATAAACCTCTCTATGCCTTGCATTTTTTAAAAGATATTTTAAAATTATAATTTAGTTGTTATTTAAAAAGTCTATTACCACCATTATTTTTGTCTACTTAATTAAGGATATGTCATAAATAGAATGATTTGAGTACTTTTCTTTGAAGCTGACCTCCTTGCTGAAGTCATGATTATGTATAATTTATCTATTTACATTTCTGTTTATTTAAATGGGGAGTTGTATTTCTTTCAAATAATAACATTTCCTTCTAGTTGCTTGTGTTATTTTTATTAGTTTAACTTTATTTGTATAATTGGGTTGGCTAGCACCTTTGTACTATTATTCAACCTTAATTATTATTATTATTACTATTATTATTTTCTTAGATAATATTTTCTTAAATTACATTATGGAACACTTTGCTAGTTTGCTAAGTTTAACCCATTTAAAAAATAGGTTTAGAAATTGAATGCCATTATGCTTTTTCAGTATCTCTTAGGACAATCATACATTTACTCTTTGTTCTTTGGCTTAAAGATAGAATGAGTGCTATTAATAGCTGTCATGATAATGAATCATTTGAGTATTCCAGAATGAATATTACTTGGTCAGAGAGTAATACTTTAATATTAGGAAGCTAATGTCTATGCTTGGGAACTCTTAAATACTGAATGAATCCAGGTGTTCCTTGAATAACATAGGGTTGAACTACGTGGGTCCCCTTATACAAAGATTTTTTTTAAGTAAATATGTACTTGCCCTCCATATTCACTGGTTTAGTATCCATGGATTCATTCAACCATGAATTGACATTTCCATCCATAGTTTATTGAATCTGGGAATGGGAAACCCAGGGATATGGAGGGCTAAATGTATTTATTGTACTCTCCATTTTATATAAGGGACTTGAACATCCACAAATTGTGGTATACAAAGGGGACTCCTGGAACCAATCCCTTGAAGATACTAAGGAAAGAGTGTATTTATTTTGATTAAAAGCTTATAAAAACTCAATAGTCAAGTCTTCTTATGGTTTTATATTTTTTTCCAATTTATTCATGATAACATTTATTTCTTTTAGAATTTCTACCTCTTCTTCACTCAATGTAGTTTTTATTTTTTATATTGTTCTTTTCAGACAAATCTTAAAATGCATTAACATTAATTATTATGATAAGTTCTTTTGAAATATTTTATTTGATTGTATCTGTTGTCATTTAGTTGTATATAAACCACTAGTTTTTTTTTAAGACTTTATTTTTATACAAGTTTTAACTTACCACAAAATTGAAGGAAAGAACAGAAATTTCCCATATGCCCCCTGCCCCTACACATGAATAGTTTCACCTATTATCAGCATCACTCTCCAGAATTGTGCATTATTTTTTTTACCAAGGTTTATCCTACATTGACACATCATAATCACCCAAAGTCAATTGTTTACCTTAGGGTTCCATCTTGGTGCTGTACATTCTATGTGTTTGGACAAAAGTATAAATGCATATATCTATCATTAAAATATCATACAGAGTACTTCATTCTCCTAAAAGTCCTCTGTGTTCTGCCTATATATCTCTCCTACCCACCTAAACCCCCGTGATCTCTGATCTCTTTATTGTTTCCATATTTGTGCCTTTTCCAGAATCTCATATAGATGGAATATATAGTGTATAGTTTTTCATATCAGATTCTTTCCCTTCTAATATGCATTTATGGTTCCTCCATGCCTTTTTATGACTTGAAAGCTCATTTCTTTTCAGCACTGATTAATATTCCACTATCTAGATGTACCACACTTTATTTGCCATTTCCTTGCTGAAAGACATCTTGGTCGCTTCCAATGATCAGCAATCATGAATAAAGCTACTATGCACATCTCTTTGCAGGTTTTTATGTGGACATAAGTTTTCAACTCCTTTGGGTAAACACCATGGACTATGATTGCTGGATTTTATGAATAAGAATGTGTTTAGTTTTGTAAGGAATTGCTCAACTGTTCTTCAAAGTGGCTATACAATTCTGCATTTCCATCAGCAATGTTGGATAGTTTCTGTTGCTCTACATCTTTGCCAGCATTCAGTGTTGTCAGTGATCTGGATTTTGATTACTTTGGTAGATGTGTGAATGTATTTCATGGTTGTCTTAATTTGTATTTCCCAGATGACACATGATGTCGAGCATATTTCATCTACTTATTTGTCATCTGTATGTCTTCTTTAGTGAGGTCTCTGTTCAGGTCTTTGGCCCATTTTTTAATAGGGCTGTTTTTTTTTTATCATTGAGGTTTTTAAAAGTTCTTTAGACATTTTGGATAGCAGTCCTTTAACAGATATATATTTTTCAAATATGTTTTCCCAGTAGGGACTTGTCTTCTAATTTTCTTGATACTGTCTTTCAGGGAGCAGAGTTTTTAATTTTAATGAAGTCCAGCTTATCAATTATTTATTTCACAGATTGTGTCTTTGGTGCTGTATCTAAAAGGGCATTGCCATACCCAAGGTCAGTTAGATTTTCTCTGCTGTTGTCTTCTGGGAGATTTACACTTTTGCATTTTACATTTAGGTATATGGTCCATTTTAAGTTAATTTTTGTGAAGAGTATAAGTTCTCTGTCTAGATTCTTTTCTTTTTTTGTATGTAGATGTCCAGTTATTTTAGCACAGTTTGTTGACAAGACTGTATTCACTCCATTGTGTTACCTTTGTTCCTCTGTCAAAGATCAGTTGACTATATTTATGTGGATCTATTTCTGGGCTCTCTATTCTGTTCCATTGATTGATTTGTCTGTTCTTCCTGTCTTGATTACTGCTTTGTGTATTTTTCTAGCTTTTCTTTTACTTATTTGTATTAGCAATTGTTTGTCTATTTCCTTGACTATTTTCAGAGTTTAATTACTTAGATTTACTTATCAATTTTAACGTTATTTACTTAAAAAAATTTGTATGGAGCCTATTTCTTTTATATAGTTCACCACGGTAGTGTAAGTTTGTCTTGTTTAGGAAATCCTATGAACTTAGAGTAGTAAAGATAATTTCCAACATCCTCTTTCAAAACTTGTAAAGTTTTGCTCTTTAAGTTGTTAATCCAATGGCAATTAACATTTGGAATAGTGTGAGGTCAGAGTACTAGTTCCTACATTAACAACCAACTGTTCCAACATTATTTTCTGAGTGCTGCACACTGTCTCATTTGTTTATTCATTCAGCTGACATTTATTGAGCACCTGCTATGTGCCAGTAATAATTTCAGATATTATATTTCACAGAAATATTAAGGAACTTGGAATACATCAGTGAAAAATATAGAATCCTGTCCCTAATGGAGCTTATGCTATTTACTATATGTAAAGGGAGACATATAGTAAAGAGTAACATAGTAAATTATTATCACATAGAATATGTCAGAAGTGGGTGAATGCTATTAAAAATAAGAGCAGGTCAAGCTGGATGGGAGAGTTTTATTGAAATTTAGAATGCTTAGGAAAGGGTTAACTAAAATATAAAATTTGGGCAAAAGTCTAAATGATCGAGGCTATGAACATTATTGATAGAACAGCCACTTCCAAAGCCCTGAAGCAATAAAATGCTTGCTATTTTTACAGAAAACTAAGAGACCAGAATGTTGCGGAAAGAGAGAGGAAGGAGGAAAGACTGGAAGATGAGGTGCAAGAGTAAATGGAGGAAGGGGAGGGCTAGAACATGTGAGTCCTTTAGGCTACGGCAAAGATACTGGACTTTACTAGGTGAGATAAGAAGCTGCTATGAGGTTTTAGCCAGGAGTGACCGATCTGACTGCTGCATTCTGGATGGTGTATCATTGAAAAGGTGATGGTGAAGATGGCTCAGTTTACAGAGGGCAGTAAAGAGTGGCAAGGTTTGGGGCACACTTTGAAGGTAAAGCCAAGAGGAGTTCCTGGTGGATTAATGGTTTTAGAATACTCCAAGGATGTAGGCTAGAATATTTGCCTAATCAGCTAAAAAGACTGACTTGCCATTCCTGGGATGAGAATGGCTGTGGTGATAGATGTGTACAAAATCAAGGTGAGTGTCGGTCTGTTTTTTGGAAGGTCTATTAGACACAATTTACCTGCATTTTAATCTGTTTTGTACACTTCTTACTCCAGCCTCTTCTGCAGAGTCCAGTTCTGTGCCAACTTCAACCACCCTGTGGGTGTGCAACCTGGCAACGTTTTGCCTGAAGCTCATGCCATGCACTTCACACTTCATGCTTCAGAGGCTTCTCTACAGCTTGAAATAGTTTCAAGCTCTGAAAACTATTTCAGAGAACCTCTGCATTCATACATGCCTACTCCAAAGAGACCACCCAGGGGCAAAATCTCCCAGATAAATATTTATTAGATAGGCTTCATAAGACTCCTTATAAAAAACTCCCAAAGCTGGCCAGTGAAGTACAAGCAATATAGGGAATGCAAATAAAGAATGTGTATCCAAGAGAAGGAAATGATCAACTGACAAATTCTACTGATACATCAAATAAAAGAGAACTCAAGACTGACCACTGGGTTTATCAATCTGGAAGTCACTGGTGAGCCACGGCAAAAAATTTTGGTGAAATTGTGGGTTCAAAAGAATGATTGGAGTTGGTTTGACAGAAAGTGAGAATAAAGAATAAAATAAAAATAAAGAGTAAATAAAAACTAGGAAGATTAATTAGGTCCCATTTGTTTATTTTCAGATGAATGGATAAAGAAGATGTGGCACATACATACAATGGAATATTACCCTGCCATAAAAAGGACTGAAACTAGGTCACTTGTAGAGACGTGGATGGACCTAGAGTCTGTCATACACAGTGAAGAAAGTCAGAAAGAGAAAAACAAATATCATATATTAAAGCATATATGTGGAATCTAGAAAAATGGTACCAATGAACCTATTTGCAGGGCAGGAATAGAGATACAGACATAGAGAATGGCTGTGTAGACACAGGGGAGTGGGATGAACTGGGCGATTGGGATTGACGTATGTGCACTGCCATGTGTAAAACAGATAGCTAGTGGGAACCTGCTGTATAACACAGGGAACTCAGCTCATTGCTCTGTGGTGACCTAGATGGGTGGGATGGGGGGATGGGAGGGAAGTCCAAGAGGGAAGGGTTATATGTATACATATAGCTGATTCACTTCGTTGTACAGCAGAAACTAACACAACATTGTAAAGCAACTATACCCCCATAAAACAAATTTAGGAAGAAAAACACCAGGTTTGCTTGTCCAGGTCATTCCCACTCACATTCTATGGTTCATATTCTGCCAGGGGAACCAGGAATTGTAGTCTCACTGGAGAGTCATGATCAAACTATCTCTCTGTTGCTGGGGACAAAGCTAAGAACAAATATTCTTAGAAAAGTAGCAGTCTCCTTCAAAATCAGCTCATTTATTTTCAGAATTTCTTGTTTACTAATAAATGCATTTAGTATTTAAAACTAAATATAAATATTTTTTTTCTTCCTAAGCTTTCTTTAGCTGTGGCTGAGTTTCTCTTTATAAAAAGAGGTTTTATTATATAATTTTCTTTGTTAAAATAAGAGTTACTTTTTCTTTTCAGACATGAGGCTTATTTACTTCTGCATTTGCATCTTATACTTATTTTTTACATTATGGTCAGAGAATATATTCTCTATAATGGTGAGTCTATAAAAGTTATTCAGACTTTTTTTCTGTCTTAGAATATACTCCATTTTATGTACATTCATCATGTACTCAAAAAGAACCTGTATTCTCTATTTATTGTGTATTAATTTCTATAGTTAGATATTACTAAACCTGGTATTACAATTTTCTGTATAATTGCTTATTTTTGTTCACTCTCTTCCTTTTTGAGGTTATTTTATAATTTTAGTGTCATATTTAAATAGTTTATTTTCTTATATATTCTGTTATTTATCATTTTATGAAGGTTATATTGTTAAGTACATATGTGCTACTTTAATAGTATGTGTCAATCCCCCTTCTATAATACTTGTTTTCATTCTATTTTATAAGATATTAAAATTGTTTCATATTTACTGAGTTCTTTTCCAATTTTTTGTATTCCTTTTTAAAAATGTTTTTCTTTGTAGATAACATATTGTGTCTTGTTTTTCTTGAACAATATAGTACTGAGAGTTTTTTGAGTGGTAAGTTAAATGCACTTGCTGTAATTTCTCTTACTATGAGAACTCATTTCTGCCTTTTCGTTTCATATATTTTTGAATTGCCGTGCTTTTCCCTTTTCCTTCCTGACTTTCGTTGGATAGAAACATTTTACTTGGATTATTTGAAAGCTATATATTTTATTTTTTCCTTTAATGATTTGCTGTATTTATCCTTTTCCCACTGAAATGTTATATTTAATAAAGTTTGTATTTCCCTCCAAACATACTAAGCAGTTTAGAATTCTCTCCTACTCAGTCTGCACTGACTTCTACTGCACTGTGCCTCCCCCATGACACTGGTATTATCTACTGGACTTTTAGTATTTTGTTATACTTTACACAATATTGGTTTTAAAATTCTTTCTCCTTTAAACAACACATTTTACAAATTTATTTATTTATTCTTACTTTTTCACAGCATTCTTCTGGTTTTATTTTATTTTGCTAAAAAAATTTCACTGAAGTATTTTCAAAGTGAGGTTTTGTATAATGAACAATCTATAGTCCTGAATTCCTGAAAATACCTTTATTGTTTTTCCTCATTTAAAAGAATATGCAATTCCAGGATCAAATTTACTGTAATTTTGAAGAGAGTACTACATTTTTTTCCCCTCTATGTCCCATGTTGCTGATGAGATGTCTGACAAAATCTGGTTAGTGAACCTTTATGAAGATCTGCTTTTTAATGCCAGGAGGATTTCAGCATTTTACTTCTGTTTTTAATCTTCTTAAATTTCACTGGATATAGCTAAAAAAATATTCTTATCGTATTTGTATCTATGATTCCTTTCAAACTGAGTTATTTCAACTTTTCTAATTAAAAAATCTTACTGTTACTTTAAATGTCTTTCCCTCTTTTATTTCCATATATATGTGTTTTTCCATATATATGTGTATTTCTCTCTATATATATTTACATAGACATATTTATTTTCATGTATATGTAATTCCATTTCTGCTTTATAATTGTTTCCATGTCTTCTTGTATCTTATCTCTAGCTTGAAAAAAATGTCTATATATCCTTCCATGATTTCTTTTGAATAAGTCTCTGATCTGATCTTTATGTTCAATAGTTTATTCTCTAGTTCTACCTGTTCTGCTATTTAATTACACCTAGTGGACTCTCTCTCTCTCTCTCTCTCTCTCTCTCTCTATATATATATATATACACACACATATATATATACATATATATATACGTGTATATATATATGTATAAATCAGGTTTTTTGCTTGGTTCTGCTGTATATCTGCATGGTTCTGCTTCATATTGCCAATATTCTTATATGCTTATTTTAGTGCATGTATTATGTTTGACTAGCTAAATTGTATATCAGTGGCATTAAGTCCGTTGGGTTTTATTAAAGTTGTTTAGTTTCTTCTCTTTATTTATCAATGAGTAGATGACTTTGCATGCAAATTCATATTCACCCACAATATCAGTTTTATTGCTTGGCAATATTCACCAAGAAACCTAAGCAAGGAGCATATACAGGTTCTGAGAGCCCTCACTAAGACAGACTGGACAGATGGAATTTGCTCTTCCCTCAATAGGATGACTGGCTTACTATTTAATGCCTCACTAATACTAGCCTTTGTCAAGGGGAAATCCCCTGACTTCATGTGAGCAGGGAACATGTGGACAGGGGAAAAAGAAGGAGGACATAGTCAACGGTCCTCATTGCAGCAGATGAGCTTCCTTTGTCAAGGTGAACAGGTGCTGTTGTTGCTCTGTCTCTTAGCAGTACCTGGGCAGGTGATGTTTCCCTTGGTGCAAAGAGCAAAAGAAAGGTGAAAAATGAGGACTTCCCTCCAATCTATCTCACTTATGTTAGGCTGTTTTCTCTTCAGACCACTGGTTTCTCACAGGGTTTATGCTACTCCAGAACTTTATCCTTCTCTTCCTGAACTTAGCTTGGGTTGGGTGGGGGGACTACAGAACTCATAGCTAGAGTTTATTCCCCATTTTCCTGGGACTCTGGAGTCTCTTATAATTATCTCTTCCAAGCATATGGTTTAATCTCCTTTCTCACCCTTCCATGGTTTAAGAAGGCTTGCAAGGAGTTAATCTATTAATCGGTCATTTCAAAGAAAGAGTTCTTAGTTTAGTTAGCCTTTGAAATATTTTTCTTCCAGTGTACTAGCTTTATTTCTCATCTTACCTAAAATCTCTTCCTGATTTGTTTGAATTTATTTGTTTTATGTAAATTTGTTATTAGTTTTTTATATTACTAATAAAAAATATTTATGATGAGGAATTTTCCTCTGAAAAAAATTCAGGCTCTTTCCTACAACTTTTTCTGTAAAATGTACTAATTTTATTACCTTCCAAGTAACATTTGCCCTTGAATTGTTTTAAGGAAAATATTTAATTTCCAAATAGTCACTTTTTGTTTGTTTCTCAGTTTTTTTATTGTTTATTTTGTTGTTTTAAATTTTGTTATCATCAAGACTATATCTTATAAACATTCATTTGAATATTTGTTGTGGGCACCTTTGATCTATAAAATTTTAAAAATTTATTTGAAAATTTACTGATGTTACTTTTATTTTATAAATCAAAATCTCCTTTAGTTGATGGTCTCCTGTTATTCAGTGTAATTCAGATTTAGGATTATTATAACTTCTCATGAATTCTATTTTCTATTCTTGAAATATATTACTTTTCCTAACTGAAGATTTTAAGCTATAATTTTTTATTGGGGTATAGTTATTTTACAATGTTGTGTTAGTTTCTACTGTACAATGAAGTGAATCAGCTATATATACACATATATCCTCTCCCTCTTGGACTCCCCTCCCACTTCCCATCCCACCCATCTAGGTCATCATAGAGCACCAAGCTGAGCTCCCTGTGTTATACAGCAGGTTCCCACTAGCTATCTGCTTTACACATGGCAGTGCACATATGTCAATCCCAATCTCCCAATTCATTTCACCCCCCTGCCCTCCCCCATGTACACACATCCTTTATCTACATCTGTGTCTCTATTCCTTCCCTGCACATAGGTTCATTTGTACCATTTTTCTAGGTTCCACATATATGCATTAATATATGTTATTTGTTTTTCTCTTTCTGACTTACTTCACTGTGTATGACAGACTCTAGGTCTATCCACGTCTCTACAAGTGACCTAGTTTCAGTCCCTTTTATGGCTGAGTAGTATTCCATTGTATATACGTACCACATCTTCTTTATCCATTCATCTGTCAATGGACATTTAGGTTGTTTCCATGTCCTGATTATTGTAAATTGAGCTGCAATGAACACTGGGGTACATGACTCTTTTTGAATTATGGTTTTCTCAGGGTATATGCCCCACAGTGGTATTGCTGGGTCATATGGGAGTCCTATTTTTAGTTTTTTAAGGAACCTCCATAGTGTTCCCCATAGTGGCTGTATCCATTTATAATTTTGATTTTAATATTATTTTGTGGCTTTGTTCATCTTTTATTTTTATTCTTCATTTATCATTTTTTATAATTACCTACATTTAAATGATGTTTATCCCAGGGTGCCTATGTTTAGTGGAATAATTTAGTCCTTTCATATTTATTATAATTGAAATATTTTATTGTGTCCTCTCTTGTTTTATAGCAGATATTTACTTTTTTTTTTTTTTTTCTGTGGTACGCAGGCCTCTCACTGTTGTGGCCTCTCCCGTTGCAGAGCACAGGCTCCAGATACGCAGGCTCAGTGGCCATGGCTCATGGGCCCAGCTGCTCTGAGGCATGTGGGATCTTCCCAGACAGGGGCATGAACCCGTGTCTCCTGCATCGGCAGGTGGACTCTCAACCACTGTGCCACCAGGGAAGCCCTACTCTACTTTTTTAATTGTACCTTCTTTTTAAATTTTCTTACTTCACTTTCTGTGATTAATTTCATCTGTTTCTCCAATGCTGCCTCTTCATATACCAGCGATTCCCTTAACCTCCTCCACACACAAAGGTACAGACCGTTTCTGCCCCTTAATTTGAAATCCTACAAAGCTTGCAAAGTTTAGTAAACTTTTTGGGTCATGAGATCATAATAATGTAACTGTATGTCTATATTTATACTTTATTTATATACTATGTTTATATTTTATTTACTTAACTACCAGTCAGTCTAAGATGAAATATCTGTGAAATATTTACTTCCTTGCTAATGTGGCCACCTTCTAACTTAATGTATTTTGCTTGAGTAATTTAAACTATTATATTCAGCTCTTATTAATGTTGTTACAATATGTCTGTATGTTCTTTAACTCATACTTAGCATTTATATTACACATTTCTAAAGAAATTTTTATCATCTTTTTAGTCTCAGCGTAACTAACTTCCTACAATTCTTATCTTACTTTTCATCTTCTTTTATTTTGCTCTTAAGATAACTTGATCTCGTAAGCCTGTAGACTAAATTGAGGGAGAATTGTAAATGCTTTTTAGGGTCATTCTTTTGAAGTTGTCAGGTCTAACTGTTTGCCTTAAAGTGTTCATTTATTTATTCATTTAATTATTTTTTTGTTGAATACTGCTATGTGCAAGACACTGTTTTAGACTTTGAGGAAAAAAATGGGTGAAATTTCCTGTTCTAGCATTTATATTTTAATTGTCTATGACATAAATGATATAAATTATTAAAGATTTAAGTAGAGCAGATGCCAACAAGAGCAACAAAGAAAAATAAAGCAGCCAAGGGCTCAGGGAATACTGAGGTGGAGTTATTTTGAACATGGTGGCTGTGGACATTGCTGCTTGAGAAGGTGACCTTTTAGCAAATGTCTGCAGGACATGAGGGAGAGAGTCACCAATATCAGTTAAGGGAGTGTTCCAGAAGGAGGAGAAGAGAAGTCATGATGTTCTTGCTCCACATGAAGAATGCAGGGTCCTCCAAGTAATACCAAGGAGACCCGTGGGCTGGAGTATTAGGAGCATGGATGGTGGTGTGGGGGGAGTAACAGGCAACAATGGCAGAAAAGCAGTAGGAACTGGGGTCACATCTTGTAGCATCACATAGGCCACTATAAGTTCCTTGGCTTCTACTTTGAATGAGAAGTGATTAGCTAGCACTGAGTTGAGTAATGACATGATCTGACCTATTTTATGGGTCTCTGGCTACCAAGCAAAGAAGAGAGAAAGGGTATAAAGTAATCAGCAAGAGAACAGTTAGGAGGATGCTGCAATCATCTGGATGAGAAACATGGTGGTATGATCATGGTGGGAGTAGTGAAGATGGCAGAAAATGTAGGACTCTGAATTCATCCTGAATAGAATGAATAGAATAGAATGTTCTGGGTTATCAGATATAAAGTGTGAGAGAAAGAGAGGAGTCAGAAAGAACCCCAAGTTTCTCAACTCTATTTGAGAAATAGAGCTGTTATTACCTGTGGGTGGGGAAGTATAGAAGTAAAGATTATTTGTTCAACATTGGCATATTTAGTTTGCAGTGCCTATTGGATAGCCAAGGAGGAAAATTTCAAACACATGGTTAGATGTATGAACTTGGGACTCAGGGTAGAATTTAGACTGGCTGAACCTAGGATTCATGGCTTATAGAATTTTTTTTCCCTAGAAATCTACAGATGTTGACTTTCTGTTCTCAAAAACAGTGCTGCAATCCATATCGCATGAATTTTATAATGAAATGAAAAAATGAATGAAAAATGTCCTACTACATTCAATGCAAATGGGGAGAAAAGAGTTACTAAATGATCTTTAATAGCAGTCATTTATCTTATGATAATATATCCTTTTAAAAATATTCTTACAGTTATGTATCACTATCTTAAATTACATTACCATAAGTGCAGTTTCTAAATCTTCAGATTCAGAGTATAAAGTGTCTTCTGAATCACAATAAGATATTGGCAGTTATTCACAAAACAAAGGTAACAATTTGCCTTTTAAAATATAGGCAAAGGATCTTGATCTCTTTTAAAATATTATCAAGGGTAAGCTTATATTAGAGGCATATTGCAGAATTTTTGAATTTGTATTTCTTATTAGATTAAATTCATTGGTTTTCCTTCTCAAGAGAATTGCATATTACAATATATTAACTTATCTTAAAAGTTAACCTGAAAGCTTTTGCCAGATATATATCTGGTCTCCAGCAATAGGTCTTTTTCAGTGTATCAGTCAGTTATAACAACTATTTTTAGATTTACAAAGTCTACACTAGTGCCCTAGATATTCAGCACATGCTCAAGCAATGACATTGTCATCACCTTCTCCATCTATTGGTTTGCACTTTAACATGGGTTTTAGAATCTATCCTCTTTCAAGCCATCCTTCTGCACATCTTTAATTCAATTTTCTGCCATGTCAATCTCACCCTTTACTATTTTTTAGGTAGTTGTAAATTCTTCACTGGAACTATTTTCCCAACTTATTATTTTCTTTTTTTAACTCAGTTGGCTTCAAATTTATCTCAATTTGTTGTCCTGTCTCATTAATCATCAAGGTCACGCTTCTTTGACGTACATATAAAGTAGTTTCTATGTACAGTTTTATTCTGATTTATGGAGTTAATCTCCAAGAGTCCTTTTCATCGGCCTCTTGCATATATGTATATGTATATATATATATATATATATATATATATATATATATATATATTTCTTCTTTTATACTTTAAAATTTCATTACAAGAACTATGCTTTTGTTTTTGTTTTTTCAAATTTCTATTGCCAACACCTAACACAACCTACTATTTGTCTCAAAATATTGTTCAGTTTCTTTTCGGATGTGCTTTTATATTTTCCTAGACACTGTTAGGCTTTAGACTTCTCCATTTTGAGTTTAATGTGAAGATCTGAATGATTTAAATTTATTAAGCAAAAGAAGGAGAATGACAGGGGTTCATGAGTTGTTCCACAAGATAACTTTGTTTCTGTGGTTTTCTTTTGTTTGCTGGAAAGCCCATTAACAACCAGTTTTCTGTTGGATGATGATTGAATAATTTCCCTGCACTATCATCAGTTGACTTGGCAGAGGTGAAAATGACTCTACATGCAGAAGAATTCTCCCTCACATCCTGATCTTGGTCTTCTAGGTTAGAAAATGTTCCTCATTAGTGTCAGTTATTTTCTCTTGTTTTAAGAATTCTAGTCAGAAAAAAAGAAGCCATATAGGTTAGCAACCATCTTGTTCTGTTTCAAAGGAAGTAATCTCAATAGCTCCTAAAATTCGTTGCTCTTTTGCGTGTGTCCCTCCAAAATAGAGGTATGGGTGGCATTTTTAATTTTCCACATTTGATTTTTATAATAGTTAATTACTCTTTCAGTAATAGTAGTTGTGTCTCAAGATCTCAGGATATATTTTCAATTGAAAAAATTCAATTGAAAATATCTTAAGATCTTTCCATTTGGATCCATCTCCACTACACTTCAAAATTTACACTTGAACTTTGAAGATGTGTGTGTGTGTGTGTGTGTGTGTGTGTGTGTGTGTGTTAGAGTATTCATTCAATGTACGCACCATTCTCCCAAAAACTTCCATGTTCTCCAGGGCCATGGCTGTTGGAAAACCTATTTTTTGATCGTTTCTCTTTTGATTTAATCAATAAAGTGAAAATAGAAGGAACACTAGCTTAGTAGCTTTCTCAGGACCATTTTTGAGCAGGTGTTTCAGGAGCCATAACAAGACTTTTCTCTCACTATAATGTCAGATCTTTTCTTCTGTTATTTCCAGATATGGGTCTGGATTACAGACTAAAAATTATGTGCAGTAGAACCACACTAAACTGCAGCCAGTATTTAATGTGAATCAGAACTTAAATATTTGTTGTAAGCCACTGAATTTGGGACCTGTTTGTTACTGCAGTCTTATTTGACTGATACAATGGGGATTTTTATCTACATTTGTTTTATTTTGGTTACATAGTTCATTTTAGGGAGGAGTTTAAGAAGATTTTCCAAGCTACCATTTTTTCCCATGAATAAGTTTAATTTAATTTAGTAATTGAATTAAATTGAAATATATTACTAAATTTAGAATATGCTTATGTATACATATACTCATAATGTCATAAGATAAATGTATTGAATTAATTGTGATTTCTGTTTTTGTCTAACTTCAATTGGTGCTTTGTCTATCATATTTCTGGGCACTGGGTTAAATTTCTTCTGACTCTAAATTAAATACTTTTCCCCTTCTACAACAATGAGTTTCTTCTGTATTCCTGTGTTAGGCATAATTTGAGAACATAGTTAAAGAAAAATGTATAAATAATTTACCCATTGTATAAACTTGCATATCTAAAAACAGATTACAACCATAAGGTATGTATATCACCAAGAAGAAAAGTGATAAATACTGACTCAAATTGTCCATCCAACCTGGAATGAGCTTAGTAAGTCTGAGGATAGGCAATTAGAAAACCAGTCAGGCGGGAGCAGAAAATGTATTAGTCTGTCCTTGGTGATCTAGGACTTTATTCTAACTATAAATAAAGTGCATTAAAAAACAAATTTTGGAAAGTAAGTAGAGGTTGAATTATGCCAGTTTCTTTCAACTGCCACTGAGAAAAATATGTAACTACTCCATAATAGGGAAAATCTTTTGTAATATGAAAAAGGACATACATATTAGAAGGATATTCTGCAAGGAGAATTTCTATTTTGAGGAGATATTCAACTTCTCCCTACTCCTACATTTTCTCTTTTAGATAAAGAGAACCAAGTCACCAGTAAGCAATATCTGTAGTACCCAGTTTTTTTTTTAACATCTTTATTAGAGTATAACTGCTTTACAATGGTGCGTTAGTTTCTGCTTTATAACAAAGTGAATCAGTTATACATATACATATGTTCCCATATCTCTTCTCTCTTGCAAATCCCTCCCTCCCACCCTCCCTATCCCACCCTTCTAGGTGGTCACAAAGCACTGAGCTGATCTCCCTGTGCTATGTGGCTGCTTCCCACTAACTATCTATTTTACATTTGGTAGTGTATATATGTCCATGCCACTAAGGAGACAAAAGACCTGTATGCAGAAAACTACAAGACACTGATGAAAGAAATTAAAGATGGTACAAACAGATAGAGAGATATACCATGTTCTTGGATTGGAAGAATCAACAATGTGAAAATGACTCTACTACCCAAAGCAATCTACAGATTCAGTGCAATCCCTATCAAACTACCACTGACATGTTTCACAGAACTAGAACAAAAAATTTCACAATTTGTATTGAAATGCAAAAGACCCCGAATAGCCAAAACAATCTTGAGAAAGAAAAATGGAGCTGGAGGAATCAGACTCCCTGACTTTAGACTATACTACAAAGCTACAGTAATCAAGACACTGTAGTACTCAGTTTTGAACTTAAGTGTATGTAGCCTAAAAAATGGCTAATCCCTTTGGGCATTTCTATGCTGTCATCTGTCTGGATTGTCTTCATCTTCTTACATAGGTAAATTCTCTCTTATCTTTTAATATTAGCTTAGTCCAAGTTAGGCAAATCTTTTTTTTGTGCAAATGTTGTATTCTCATAAAGCCACTGTCTCTTTCTAGCAGTTGTCACATTCTATTATCATTAGAATATAAACTCCTTAAGGACTCTTAGTAGGTGCTGAGTAAATGTTTACAGAATGAATGGAAGTTAGAATGAAAGAAAAGAAGGATATATTAGATTATTTGACTCAAATAATTAAATTTGGTATGGTCACAATATGAATTGACCTACATCTTTAAAATGTGACACCATTACAAATCAACTGGACTCACCAAATTTTTTTTTAAAAAATAGAAATTAAAAGAAAAACAATATCAAGTGCTGGTGATTATGCAGAGCAACTGGAACTCTCATACACTCCTCTTGTGAATGTCAAATGGTACAAAAACCTTGGAAAGAACTTGGACAGTTTCTTATAACGTTAAACATCATCATGAGACTCAGCAATCCCACTTCTAGAAACTTACTGTATAGAAATGAAAACATCTTCACAAAACCTATAAACAGATGTTTATAGCAGCTTTATTCAAAAGAGCCAAAAATTGAAAACAAGTGTTTATCAACTGGTGAATGGAATTATGACATATCCATACAATGTAATATTCTCAGCAATAAAAATGAACTATTGATATAAGCAACAATAGAGATACATTTAAAAAGCATTATACCAAGAGAAGGAAGTTAGACATAAAAGACAGTTTATTACAAGATTTTATTTAAATGACATTTTAATGGAAAAGACAAACCAGTAGAGACAAAAATCAGATTGTCAGGGACCTCTCCTCTGGTGGAGGAAAGGAATTGATTAAAAAGGGACATGAAATAGTTTCTTTTGTGTGATAGAGCTGTTTTATTTTTTTATTGTGGTAGTGGTTAAAGGACTGTATAAATTTGTTTTGCTCGCCGCTCTAAATGAAATAAAATGTCCTGCAATCATTATTTACATTACATCCCTACAAAGCTAGAATTAGCTAACATAAATTATGAATTATTTAGAAAATTAAAGAAAATTCACAAACTGAGTGTCTACTTTGTACCAGCATCAGGCTATGCTCTTTACAATGTCCTCAATCATTTAAGCAATGCCAAAAATTATCATCATTCCCCTCTACAGATAACATCTAAAAACAAATAATTTAAATATATTGTGTGACAGGTAGGTATTTATAGTGGGGTTTCTAACTAGATTATTCTGACTCTAAGGCACATGGTGATAACTGTTTGACAGGAGAACTGTCATTCTAAGCATTTCTTGTCACATAGAATCATGTTATTTCCCTGTCTACAATGTTTCCATTTGTTTTCTTCACATATTGAATAATATCCACTTTTCTCATCAGGGCCCCTAAAGTTCCACATATACAGATCTCTGCCAACCCCTCTAATACTTTCC
Source organism: Monodon monoceros (assembly GCF_005190385.1). NCBI lineage: Eukaryota > Metazoa > Chordata > Mammalia > Artiodactyla > Monodontidae > Monodon > Monodon monoceros. The sequence continues at coordinate 106,393,242 of NW_021703772.1, read as the reverse complement.
ATCCCATTCCCCCTGTGGTCCCCATCTCCATACAGGAAAGGAATTTTACATGTATGCATCCCTCCTCTTGGAAATGCCTGAATTCTACTCTTCCTGTAAAAGATTGCTTTCATTCTTCAGGGCTCAACCTAAATGTCATTTCGTAAGAGATATGTTTCCTCACTACTCCACCCTTGCTATTATAGTTTACTATCATTTTTTTCCCAACAAAAAAAACCCAGTATATTGCTTAGGACATAAGTTCTCAATAAATATTTTGAATAAATGAATGAATAAATGAATAAATTCACTTTAGGCTGCCATAAGTAGGCACAGAGAGAAAACTCATAATCTGGCTCAAAAGGAAAGACCACCCAAAAGGAGAACTTCTGGCTTTCAAAGCTGAAATTCAAGGTCTGCATATATTAATGAAAATCAATAAATAGTAATAGTCTTGCTAGAAAGACAGAATCTGGGGTTAAATCGATTAAGAATATTGTCTCTATGTAAATTAGAAACATCAACTAAATTAAACTGCTGAACATGGAAGATTAAAAGAATATTAATGAGCTGATGGAAACTTGATAAGATTTCTAAATTTTTTTTTTTTAATTTTATTTCACTGAGAACCAAATGTGGGGAAAAGGCATTTTGAGAGTGTTGCATGCTTTCTGAATGTCTCACAACCACGATTTGCTGAAGGGCACTGCTTGAGACCTTCATCCTCTGAACTAAAGTAAGAAAACAGGCTGAGCCCTTTTTTTTTTTGCAGTACGGGGGGGCCTCTCACTGTTGTGGCCTCTCCCGTTGCGGAGCACAGGCTCCGGACGCGCAGGCTCAGTGGCCATGGCTCACAGGCCCAGCCACTCCGCGGCATGTGGGATCTTCCCGGACTGGGGCACGAACCCGTGTCCTCTGCATTGGCAGGCGGACTGTCAACCACTGCGCCACCAGGGAAGCCCGAGTCCTTTTTTTAATCTTCCGTGCACATCAGAAATTAAGCAGGATTCTTTCAAAGATCAGAACATGCTCCTGTGCAAACTTTTCATCCTGGTATTATTTTTGAGGCACTTGTTTTCCTGAGATAGGTATGCTATTTTATTGCCCTGACACCACCACCAGCACGCTTGAAGGGACAGAACTCTCCATCCGTTTGGTGGGCCTCTAGCTCCCCACCTCTCACCTCCAGAAACATAACCTAGTAGGAGTTAAACTTAGAACTGATCTTCCACACACAACTGCCTCCCTACCTCCCAATACATAATCAAGATACTAATCCTCACATATCATTTATTTCCATTATCTCTGACAACACATATCCATGTGTCTTCATCATTGGTACAGAGATGTACGTCTCTAAGTACCAGCCCCCACTCCCTCACTCCCAATTCCTGCAAATTCTTCTCCTGTGTTTCTAGAACTCAGGTCAATTCCCCTTGTTTCTTCAACCTCTTCTCTGAATAATTCCTTCACCTGTTTGCTTGAACGTAAGTCTAACTGACACTGGTAACATCGCTTCTACTTAAAATGGAGAATTTTAATTCAAATTTCTGCTCTAGTTATAAAATAAAGATTTATTTTTTTATGATAATAAAGTTGGGCTTCTCCATTTTTACCATGATTCTCCTATGTTTGAAGATTAGACCAAGTATTATTATCATGAATAGATGGATATATGTATGGATGCGTGGAAGAATATTTTGATGAACAGATAATAACTAAGTAAAAGGAGACACAGTTTTTTATAAGGGTAATTCTCCCACAAAACTGACATTGAATCGAAGTCTCTAGTTGTCATTTAATGCTGTATTAAAGCTCAAAATGAGAAAAAGATGGTTGAAGAGGCTGCAGGATTTTTTAAGAGTGTTCTGTGACTACATGTAAATTCCCATCAGATATTTGACAAGAGTTGAGTCCGGCGTTTCTAAGGATCTGCTGTCATTAGGCTTGTTAATAAAATAATTTATTTCAGTTGTGACCACAATCAAAAGGGATTTTTATTTTCAAAAGTGGTGAACTGTATAACATCATCAGCACAGCATACAAAATATTGGTGATCTGTGGGAAAATCCGAAGGATCAGATAAAGGGGGCTCAGAGAAAAAGGGAATGGAGTCTGTCCCTATGTTAAGAATAAGGCAGCCAATTATAATGGAATGTGCTTTTGAGAGAATAGTGTTTATGGAAATCTCTGGTAAAGACTTTTGAGTAAACTCTTTACATGTATAAACAAAAAAATGGAGAGCGTAGCAATATTATTAATCATAAAATCACAAATTAAATACTTATAGGTGGTTATTTCTGCAGTTTAATGAAAAATGTTTATATTCACACTTCCTTTTAATTCTTTAAGTTTAGTATTTCTGAAAAACATATATCTAAAGAACAAAATTCCATGTAACTTTTTTTTTTGGTAAGAAATCTATATTTGGGGAAATTAATTATGGCACTGAGATCTAAAAATTGAGCCTCTTTCTTCCCATTCTCATGTGACATTTAGTGAGATGAATTTTCTCAACTCTAAAGCTGAGCTGAAATACTCTTTTTAAAAATTAATTAAGAAACCAATATTTGCAGCATCAGTCTAATAATCAAACCCACAGAGTAACGAATTAATCTTCTCTAAAGTGGAACTAATATCTGGGTTGCCTTCCAAGGCCTCATTTTGGACACGTGCAAAAGAGACAGATGACCAAATGTGCCACTTGTTCTCTCCAGAAAATGATCCGCAGTGAAGTCGGATGATGTTTGCTTACCACTGGGGTTTTAAACTGCATTTTGCTTTAAAGCACATGAAAGGGAGGGTTATTAAACTAACGATCAGGACATAATTTAAACATCTGTTCTTGAGGGTTCAGGGCCTCTTCCCAGGGCCTGTGGCCTGGGCGGAGAGGCAGAGCTTGGCTTCCTACAAGGGGACCCTGTTCCCATCACCATGGCACTAGCTTACTCTTCACGTGTGACTCCCTTCTCCTCTTGGTCTCAGAGGCCAGGATGCTGTTTCTTAATACGCCACAGGATCATCTGTCACCGAGTCTTCCAACCAGCAGACAGTAATTAAGCGATTCTCTTATAAAGAAGGCTCGTTGATGATGATAAAGAAAAATGACAAAATGAGGAAAATAGAAAAAACAGGATGCCTTTTTGTATATTTTGGTGTTCATGTGGTCTTCTTTTACACAGTGATCAGGGGAGATGGTGTCTTGATTGACTGACTGAATTTAGGATCCAGAAGTCCTCCCAGCATTAAGCTATGTATCAAAATACCATGTAGGCTGTGGAAGGTTTAGATTTTCAACTTCTGAGATGAAGTGTTCCTGCTTTAGTATTGCCAGAAGGCTGCAGTAAAGAGAGACTTCCTTTTGTATTTGTTACATTTACTCTATAGTACTTTAATTTGTTTATGGACTCTTGCTTGAAGTGTTTGAATATTCCAACCAGAGGATGGGAGAGATATTTATAAATTGTGTCCTATTACTCTTTTTCTTATAAATTTATTTTTAGAGTTTATTTTAAATTCTGTATTTAAATTTGATCAAAAAATTGATAAGGAAGATTTTTAAAGCTTCTATTACGTTCTTATTTGTCTTTTAGCCAGTTATACTGCAAGAACTGTGCTTTGGGAGGGAAATATGGATTTAAAAATTATTGACTCTTACACTTCCTTTTGAAGAGACTAGTAGCATTAAAGGACTGTTATTGATACGAACAATATTAAAACTTATTCCCTACTATGTCAGGGGTCTCTTAGCTACTTTTAGGGTATTAACTTTGAATTAATTGGACTAAACAGAATTTAAAAGCTTCATAATTTGAATAGCTATGAATTTGAAGTATGAAGTTTTGTGAAAATATTAATCTCTCTCTTGCTAACCAGATAGGCTGTTGGAAGTGACCTCTAAAATTGACATTTAGCAGTAGACTCACTTTAAAATGATATATAATTGACATAGTCATTACATTAGTTTCAGGTATACAACGCAGTGCTTTAATATTTGTATGTATTGTAAAATGATCACCACAATAAATCTAGTTAACATCTCTCACCACAGTCACACATTTTTTTCTGTGATGAGATCTTTTAATATATACACTCTTAGCAACTTACAGCTAGGCATACAGTATTATCAGATGGCTTTATTTAAATCTTATTTTATGAACCCTTGAAATCAAAAGTCTGAGAACCACTAATTTAGTAGAAAGAGCACTACTTATGGTGTTAGACTCTGGCCTGAAGTCTGAGATGGCCATCTAATATTTAAATAACAGATATTTTTACATGATACACAACTTTCAAGTGGTTTCTATTACATGCAGGAGATGCTTTGAAGCAAAGGAATAAAGGACACAGCCTCCAGAGCCACTTTCTGTGCTGACATCCTGGATCCCCCTCTGCTTAATATTGTGACCTTGAGCTGGTTCTGAATCTCTGTGCCTATTGTAAAAAAGGAGGATATTAATTATATATCATGATTATTGAGACTTAATGAGTTAGCAAATGTTCTTAAAAGAGTACTGGTACAGAGTAAGTGTATAAAATGCATAAAAAGTGTTTGCTATGATTATTGTTATTAATTTATTTAAATCAGAAAAATTTAGTGTAAATATCATGGCATTTTGGAATGATGGGCTTTGGAATCAGACACATCTGCATTTGAGTCTATTACTTTCTAAATATACGTATTTTCAAGGCTGTATTTAACTTTTCTATTCCCTGTTTTTTCATGTGTAAGAAAGAGGATAGGAACAAAATTTACTTAAAAATTATTACAAGGACTAAATAAGGCATGCAAAAGACATAGCTTTAATAAACACATAATACGTGTATATGTGTGTATGTGTACTTGCATGTAATATGTATGTAATCAAGATGTCAGTGGGGGTCTTCTAGCCCCTGAGCTAAAAATGGGCCTAGAGAAACATTAATTAAATATTCTCTCAGAAGCTCAGGACCTTCCTTACTCGTTAGCAAATCTGGGCATCTTCATTAACTGTCCATGCCAGCTTCAGGCTGCTGTTCAGTATTGGGACCATCTCCACATCTCATGCTGCATTCACCCAAACAGTTCAGTCCTTTCATTAATATCAATTCAAACTTATCACAAGATGGAGCCAGTAACCAGAAAGCAAGACAAGCAGCTTCAAGTGGAGGATTTGCCCACATCCAGCTTAAAAAGCCTCTTCATTCCCACCATGGAATTGTCTGCCTCCTCTTCACCTCGCCTTTTCCTCTAGCTTTACTCCACTTTTAAATTTTCTCTCATCTCTCTCCTCTTCCTTGGGATCAAAATAAAAGGTCTCACCTTATTTTATAGAAAATAATCTGGCCAACTTTTATGGTCTTGGTGAGGTTTGATGCCAAACCATATAACTAAAAGTATGTTTCTACATTAATGTCTATTCATTTATTACCTCATGAAATAAAAATGGATTTATAGATTCTAGCTAAATTTGAAGGGGATATTTAGAATGCTATGACAAAAATATAAAAAATATGTCAGACTTCCAATTAAATTTTCAGGGCTCCAGAGAACACTTAATTATTATTTTTTTTCATCCATTCTGAACATTGAGTCACATAATTGGAACTATTTAAAGAACAGATTTTATTTATTTTATTGAAGTATGGTTAATTCATAATGTTGTGTTAATTTCTACTATACAGCAAAGTGATTCAGTTATACATATGTATACATACTTTTTCATATTCTTTTCTATACGGTTATCTCGGGATATTGAATAGAGTTCCCTGTGCTATACAGTAGGACTTTGTTGTTTATCCATTCTACATATAGTAGTTTGCTTCGGCTAATCTCAAATTCACACTGCATCCCTCCTCCAACCCTCTCCCCCTTGGCAACCACAAGTCTGTTCAAAAACACATTTTAGATCTTTACATTAAAATTTACCATAATTCTATGGATGGGAAATGTTCAGTCAGTAACTATCCTATGATTGTCTTTATTTTATTTTTGTTTTGTGAACACACATCAGAAATCATCTGAGGCCAGTTGTGACCCAAATATGAACATCAGCAAGAACTAAAAATTAGAATTTTGAGGGTGTCTCTGAGTGATGTGACAATAAGCTACATGAGAATGAACCATTCTCCCCTCTCCTGCAAGGTCTTGGATGTATAAACACAACAAAAGAGCAATGTGGAAAGAGTGGCTCAGCTGAAATTAAAATATATATTACTGAACCTCAGGTTGGTCATTTGTAAGTGGCGATAACAGCTCTACCTCACAGGATGGCTATGAGTATTAGAGAAGATAACATAAACAAACCACAAGGTTGCGCAATTGCTCTCATTCCTTTGGGTGTTTCCCTCCCCATTTTCTTCCCATTGGTTTTTAGAGACAGTCATCTTACACGCTGTAATGTCACTTTCCTTCAAATGGTCCTCTGCTCCAGAAAGTAAGTTCAACAAGCTGATATTATTCCGTTGCTTTTCTCACATCTAAAAAGAAAGTATCTAGTCCAGCCGTTACCACCCCTCTGCCCCATAGCCCTAGTGTGGCATTTTGATCCTTGACAGTTTGTTGTCCATGGTATGTGGTGCATCTGAGGGCCCCAAATGAACACATCTTTGCAGAAAAACTCTTACTGACCAAATGCAGTAGCTTTGCAATTTTGTTCTCGAATCTGTCCTGTTAGCAAAAGAATTCTGTTTTGCCTAAGAAAAGCAATAGTCTAGCAGAAAAAATTTTGGTTGAACGTTTTTAAGCATCAAATTTGGAAGTGCTCAGTTGATGAGTGAACTGAGAGATGAGTTCTGACAATAACTTTTTAGCAGAAAACTTGGAGGCTTTCAGCAGGGTTGGGGTGAGGGTTAGGGTTAGGCTGTGTGCAAAGGCACTACACCTAGGAGCTAAAGGAAGTTCAGAATGTCTGCTCATTTCTACCTGTACTGTCTTAGGAAAAGGTTGAGTCGGCCTGTGGAATCATTTGAATCAAAGTACAAGTAAATACAAACCAGAAAAGAAGCATCCACTTAAAAAACTCACACGTATTTACTTGGTCCTGGAAACCAACTCTGTGCATCAAGCCCCTTCAAGGACAGATAGATCTTCCCCTCTCTCTGATTTTGCTTTGTTGGAGACATTCTCTTAACATTACTTTAATACCCTGGCTGCCAGTAACAGACTTGGATTGATTGTGACTGCGTTTGATCTACAAATTTGCATTTGTTTGGGTCTTAAATGATGCCAAATCTGACCCAGGACTAGTCTGTCATTTCCTCTGGCAGGCCTTTACAAGTACACCTGTAACTCAGGTGTACAAAAGCAAGGCACAAGTTCTAGGTGTGGTGATTACTTTTAGATATGTAGCCCACCTTGATTTCTTAGAAACACAAATAAACTCGAAAGTAAAAGTGGCAGTGATACTATGCACATTCTTAATTATCTGCATGTTTTATATTTATAATGTCATTTATTAAAGTATCTTACATATGACATGCATACATGGGTATTCCTACCCTCAAGCAATGCTTTCCTTATCTTTTCTTCTTTTCCCCCACTTTATTTTTGAACACATTGCTAGTTTATATGTTTATTTCTAGAGGGACCAAATACTTTTGAATTCTTTCTCAGAGAAAACAAAGGCAAAGCAAATTTCTTTTAACTGTATTATATATCTCCTTTATGTCCCCATAAAATGCAGCTGCTAAGATGCTCTTTCATCTCAACACCTGCATTTTATGATTCTTATGATATAATATCTTTTATTTGTGACTCCTTAAAGTGAATTTAAATGCAAACAAAAGAAATGGGATTCATTTAAAATGAAAGGCAGGATTGGCAATACGTTTATCTGGACTAATATTTTTAAATACCGATCGACCCAGAAAAGATTCGTATAAGCTCTGAAAGACAAATAAATAAACAATTTTATCTGCCATTTAGTTACCTCTTATTCCTTTCATTATGGATCACAGTTGGAAAGTTTTGACCAAATTACATGTCAATCTCTAAATGGTAGGTGGTATTGTAATACTCAGATCTGAGTAATCTCTGCTTACAAAACCTGACAAAACCATGAAAGTCACAACTTTTGTATAACTCAGGTGCCATAATTAATTACACGTTCAAGTTGATAAAAATAAAATGCTTAGCTGAAATTGGTTGCAACACTTCTCATAATTTTCATTGTCAGAATTATAAGTGAAGCTTCATAATGAGTTTTCTTTCCTTTTTTAGTAGCATAGATATAATCGAGAACCAAGGTCTCAAAAGTAGATGTCACGTTTATAGTCTAACTTTGGGACACAGAGGAATGTCAAGGGGAAAATACATGAAAATAGGGGAGTATTTTATCAAACAACAGGTTTGCTGAAAAATATGCTTCTGACTGAATTCCAAGGCTTTAGGGGAAACTATTCTTCGACCCACTCTCCTTTTAGGGTAATTCAGAACTGAATAAAGGCACAGAATGGTTGTAACTGGCTAAGAATCAACTTCAAACGTAACGTCTTTACTTTTTTTTTTTTTTTTTTTGCGGTACGCGGGCCTCTCACTGTTGTGGCCTCTCCCGTTGCGGAGCACAGGCTCCGGACACACAGGCTCAGTGGCCATGGCTCACGGGCCCAGCTGCTCCGTGGCATGTGGGATCTCCCCGGACCGGGGCACGAACCCGTGTCCCCTGCATCGGCAAGCGGACTCTCAACCACTGTGCCACCAGGGAAGCCCGCCTTTACTTTTATAATTATAGAAATGAAAGAAGAAGCCATGAAAGGTAACCAAAGGTAATCTATCACTGGGCTTTATATGGAAAATCATCCTCTCCTTACACAATTGTGCTTTTAGGGTGGGTTGGTTATTTTCAAAACAGCCTAAGAGGAGAGCTCTCCAAAAATAGAAGTCCTACATTTAAATGAGGATTTCAGTCTTATCTTATAGGCTGTGAACCTTTAAGCAACAGCATTCTATCTCTAAAGCTCAGTGAACCCATCTGCAAAACAGATATGAAAAATAATTCTACTTTATAAGGTCATTTGGTGAAAAAATATCAAAGTCCCTCATGTAACACTGCTTGCTATGCTCTGAAATGACTGGAAAGGTGTAATGACTCCTTCCTTTAGTAGTAAGAATCCAAGCTTATTCCTTGGCAGGCAAGGGGTCTGGGCCATGATGGAAATTTTTTTATTGCTAGCACTCATGGACTTTCAGTTCCCACGTCAGGCCCCATATGGATACTCGAAATGGCATCTTCTCCTTTAACTTTCCTCCTATGTTCCTTGGCCATCGCTCTCCCCTGTGTCTGGCATCATCATATCTTTAGGTAGAATTTCATCTGGACCACATCCTCTGCAGTGTAGGCCAACTGTACATAAGTAAGTCTTTGTTTTCTTTTTCTTGCTAATGTAGTTCACCTCTACTAGCACTACCATGCGAAAGGAGGAAATAAAGGTGTTGTAAAGGATGAAACAAACACCTTAGTTCACTGATGGGGACAGAGCAGAACAAATGCGGGAGGTAAGGCAGATTGCCTGGTTTTAAATCTCTGATCCATCCCTTACAAACTGTTGTGACCTTAGGCAAGTCACTTAACTCTCTGTCACTCAGTTTCTTCACCTGTAAAATAGGTGATAATTTAGACGTGCTATAGTAATGAGACTGTCAGAGGTATTAAATGAGTTAAGATTCATAAAGCATGCACAACAGTATCTATAAGAATTGCTAAATAAAACATGTGAAGATAAGTAACTATTAGACTATCTTTATTATGCAAGCTGGTTGTTCCTATTTAAATTACCTTGAACTTATGAATTACGGATTGTATTTCCCTAATTGGCCATTTTAAAATTGACTTGACTGCTGCTAGCTTTATTACAATGAGCATACAAATGGCTGATATGATTCTGTCCCTTTAATATCCTAATTAAAAAGCGAAAAGGCAAAAAGAACAAATAAGCTGTCCTCACACATTTCAGTCATTAGAAGAACCTCTTGGAGTGACCATTTGAAATGAAATTAAGTTGCTCAGACATTGACTGTAGGAGTATATGTGATCCATTAAGTCACAGAGACATGTCCAAGACCTTGCACAAGTAGACAAGAGCCACTCACCCTGGGAATGTCTGCTAGGAGGATGATGACCAATGTTGAACTGGGAAGAAATCCACATAGAAATTCAGCAGCCACATAGGAAGAAACTGGCCATTTCAGAGCTGAAGCTTCAGGAAGATACAAAACCTCATAGATTAAACTAACGGAATATCATTTCTGGTTTTTGTTTTCAAGGAAAGTGTTCTGATCCCACCCATTGAAAGCGAAAATAGAATTGGTACTTGCAGGCTTTATTTTTTTGTCTTCCTTTAAACAAAAGCAGAAGTTCAGTTTCAGTTCATTCTTTTTATTTATTTCTAAACAATCTGATTTTAAGGAAAAAGGACGTTTCACTTGTAGAATTCTAGCAGTAGGAGAGCTCCATTTAAATTTGAAAGAATAGTTTAGGACACATTGAAATATGAAATGGTAAGGCAGATGAACAAAGAACATGGTCCTTGGCCCTAGAGAGGAATCCTTTTGGAATTCCCTTCGGAATTCTGGCACCGCCCAGATGTGTGGCATTTCCCTGTCTGAGCCTCTGTGTGCTTGTCTGCAAGATTAGAGCACACTGAGCTGTTGTGCTGATTAGGTGAAGTGTTTCATGCAAAGCTGTCCATGATTACATCTGACATTTAGTAGGTACTTAAAAATATTTATTTCTTTCCCTTTAATACTATAAAAGGTAGGCTGAATATATGAATAAGTAGTAGGTACTAAGAAAAGCTTAATAATTGCTTGTTAAAATTAACTGTTAATGCTTTAAGTGCATGTATCGATATCTTTAACATTTTCATATGATGACAGATGGACAGTTATGTCACCCCTCCCTCCTGCTCCCACAATCTACAGAAATTATTCTTTAAAAATGTAAAAGATAGAATTTTGGATTGAGTGAACCATGAGATTTCCAACTTTCCTTGTTGATATATCTCAGATCTATTAAAGCTTTCTACATTTTATCTCTAGACTTTCATTATTCCATAAACCAAAAGGAGCATTAAGCTATGGTATTTAGATGGAATCATACAACCTTTAGAAATACCTCACTTTTATATTTGCAGATTTAATTAAGGCTGAGTGAATAGAAAAATCTGCTTCAAAACTGCCAACCTATTAAAAAACGAGAAGACGCAGAAAGGGAGATATTTGTATACTGTGATCAAATTCATGGAAAACCTGCTGAAGTGGGAGATGTCTAGTGCCTCCTGGGCTGGGGACTGTTCTACTTAACTCTCGGGATGGGAAAACCCACATATCTCAGTAAATGTGTCTCATTGTCCCATTAAATGGTTAAAGATTCATGTATTATTGAAAAGTTTTACCAAAGGTGTCCCTACCTCCTAGTCGCTGTGACTGTTGTTCTGATAACTATTCACAGCTGTCCCTTTCTCACCACTTGACCCCACCCATGGATGTAACCTCAGCCAGGGAGTAACCCTGGGATGTAAAATTTTGGCCCCTTTTTCCCAAATTGGGACAATTCTGGTCCAATTTATAGTCTAGAGCTCTGCATACCCAACCGTATATGCTTGATCAGCTCCCACACTCACGGTTGTATAAAGTCAAACATATGCAATAGTTACATTTGGTCAGGAACATACAAATATGGAAAACAAATGAAAAATGTCATAATAGGCTCATCCCTTTATTCTTGTATTTATGCATTTTCTCACCCACTTGCCCATTCATTCATTCGACTATTAGTTTATGCAAAATATTACCTAACTGTTGTTTTCTTTGTTTATTCATTTTAAAGTACATGTATTTAATATGCTGGGTCCTGAGGGTGCAAAAAGAACTAACACAGAGTCCATCCATTCAAGGACTCCTGGTCTGATGAAGGAAACACACCTATAAGTATGTCAGTGCATTACAGTGTCATGTTTTATAGGAGAAACCATGAGTGACCAAAGAGCAGTATGGTTGGGAGGACCAAATGCTGTCAGAAAGGCTTTATAAAGGAAGGAACATCTGATGTATTTCTCTGTTGGGGCAGGAGACGGTATAGGTGCTTCTCAGAGAAGAGAAGAAAGGAAGAAATGGGCATTCTAGACAGATAACAGATGATGATATCTGTTACTGGGACAGCCAGAGAGCTCAGAACATGGGAAGAAGGGTCAGGGGAGAGATGTCTGGAAGGAAAGCTTCGGGTAGAGGCACCGAGTGCTTTTTCTGAGCTGAGAATTCACAACACACTAAGCCAGCCACGGAAGAGCTTTCATCATGGGACTGAGACAGGCTGGGACCTGGGACCCTTTGCTGCAGTGCTTGCATCTGGACAAACCTCTCCTCAAGCAACAAAATACAAAGAAATTATATGAGACTAAAAATAACTGTGTGCATGTGCAGTTGGGGCAAATTCTGGACAAAAAGTTGCAAAAAGACTAAAAAAAAACAACTGCCACTTCTGAAGAGCCCAGAGCAAAAGCAGCGGGTTGGGAGCAAAAGCAGGGCACTGCGCATGTCACCTGCACTCAGCACCACAAAGGGGTGGGTAGAGCACCTCAGCCACCTCTCTGGCCTGACCCCTGGACCTACCCCTACCCTCAGCCCATATAAGGAACCCACCTAGGGGAGTGAGCAAGGGAACCTGTTAGTTGTTCTCGCTCCCTCCTGTGGCCACAGAGACCCCAATAAAGCCTTGCCTGAATTTTTTGTCTGGCCTCTAGTCAATTTGTATTGTAAGGAGGCCAAGAATCCTGGTCAGTATCAGGAATAGGCAGCCATCCCAGACACCTCACGTCTGCTCCACTGTGAGAGGGGACTGCAGAGTGAAACAAGGTGGTCACAATGACCAGGGAGAGAGGACTCTTTATCCACCAGCTTCTCCTGGGAGAGAGGAAATTAGGGAAAGAAAACTGACAAGATAAGGTCCCCATTTGGGAGTTGGGCTAGGTGTCAAAGGATGAGGAATAATTGAGGTAAAGTAAGAACTGAGGTTCTCTGTGAGGATGACTGGAAGAGGCTTAGTGAACTGGCATCATCTTCACATACTCTTTGAAAACCTCTCAGCTGAAAGAAAGAGATTGCTTAAATTCAAGGCAACATTTTTATATGTAATAAATGAGTTTTCCCCAGGAACACTGTTTATTAGGAGCTTCCTTGCTATTCCAATGAGATACCAGATACAGTTCGGATGTTTCCCTTCCAGTGATGCACCACCTCCCCAACACATACGCACACACACACGTGTGCACACACACACACATGTGCGCGTGCACACACACACACAGTCTTAAAGTTTTTTGCTTTTTTTTTTTCGGTACGCAGGCCTCTCACTGTTGTGGCCTCTCCCGTTGCGGAGCACATACTCCGGACGCGCAGGCTCAGAGGCCACGGCTCAATGGGCCCAGCGGCTCTGCGGCATGTGGGATCTTCCCGGACCCGGCCACAAACCCGTGTCCCTTGCATCGGCAGGCAGACTCTCAACCACTGCGCCACCAGGGAAGCCCAGTCTTAAAGTTTCAAACATGCTTTTGTAGGAGAGCTATTGTGAGTAGAAAGCTTTGCAGTTAGTAAGTCCCTGATTGAAACTCTACATACATCCCTTACTGCTTCATTGGATAAATAACTGAGACTCTAAGAGCCTCAATTTTTCCATCTACATAATGGAAATGCCTCATTATTTTTAATTAATGATTTGTCAGTGGGGAATTTTGATTACTTTTAAACACTTTTAGCATTTTATTATTACTGTTCCTATTGTTATTGTTACTCCACCTGTGCTAAGCCATTTAAGAGTAAAAGCTGTTGAAAACCAGCATATCGTCGTCTAACCTCCCTTCACATCTGCACTAATATGCCTATTCCAAAGGGGTGGGTATATATAAGTACATACTAGCATGTTGTGAATCTAATACATTGGCTGAAAGAAATGTGGTCAAAAGCAAACTAGTTGAGTAGATATTAAATTGACAGGATAGATAAGTAATCCTTACTGTTTACTACCATTTTTTCTATCTTTTTAAAAAAAAAATTATTGGAGTAGAGTTGATTTACAATGCTGTGTTAGTTTCTGGTGTACAGCAAAGTGAATCAGTTATACATATACATGTATTCACTTTTTTAGATTCTTTTCCCATGTAGGTCATTACAGAGTATTGAGTAGAGTTCCCTGTGCTATATTGTAGGTTCTTATTAGTTATCTATTTTATATATAGTGTGAAAAAATAAAGATACCATTAAATAAATCAAGATATATCAATTTCCTGGACTGTAGTATATAATGTAGAGTATGTATTAAAATTATGCTGTTGTATAAATATATTGAATGGCATAGAGAAATTGTTACAGTATGTCAAGGAAAAGTTTGTGGCCTATGACAGAATATTCAGAATAATCTCAAATACATTGGGTTGGGGAAGGTCCTGAAAACATGTTCACCATAACATTGTATAAGGTAGAAATCACTGATGAATTTTATTTTCATTTTTGCCAATCTATATTTTCTAAATTACATATGTTGACTATATATTTAATTAGTAAATTTTAAAAATTGAGGCAGTTCATGAGTATTCATTTTCAATGAATTTACTAATTAAACCTTTCTCAACAAACAAAACAAATCCAAACTAAGTTAAAGGAAACCAAACATGAAGGATCTAGTGTCTGCCTGTAATAGTAACCTTTAAGTTATATTTCTACCATATTTTATGTATTTTTTTCTCAAATCAGTCCTCAAACTATCTAACTTGACTATTCCAAACTCAGTTCCAGTACAAATGTGCTACCAGCCTCTACCTTTCTGCTTTCTATCAAGACTCACAATAACTTCACCACTATTTCCTGATACTATCTCCCACCATCCAGGCTAAAAGTGATCTCCCTTTAGTTTTAATTCCTAAGGCACTAAATATGGTTTGTTGGAGGGATTTGAAGTCAGTTAGACTAGAATTTAAATTCCAGTTCTCCACTTTGCGATCATGGAAATGTTTCTTTATTTCTCTGAAGCACAGTTTTCTTATTTATCAAAATGAAATAATAATGCACTTATATTCCAGAATAATCATAGAAATAATAAGATTATGTTTACACATTTCTCAGGGTGATTCCTTGCATACAGTAGGTGCTCATTAAATTTCAGTTTCTAACTTCACCCTCTTCTACCCTTGTACTCATGCTTAGCAATGAATCATTAAGTTGGTTAGCATTTTATTGTTACTTTGAATATGTTATTTGTTCCATTGTTTATTGTTCCTTTCTTAAAAACAAACTTCTGTTTTATTTGGGAAAGCAAACCTAAAGCCATTGCAAGTGATAAACCAATGCAAAAATAAATGGAGAAAAACTTAACTATAGACACACATTCCTCTCTCCTAATCCATGGTAACAAGTTAGAATGATGATTCCCAACTTTCTCCAAGAATGTAAAAATAAAATTACACACATTTGGGATATCTGTTCTTGTGTTTGTTTCAATTTAAGAGGTTGCTTTACTCAATTTTATGGACATCCCTATATAACAATATGTATCAAGCTAGATGTACTTTTTAATAATTTCAAAATTTTACTGTATGTATATACTACAGTTCACTTAATCCTTATGCCTTTGATAAACATTTTCTTTCTTAATTTTTTTTTTTTTTTTGTGGTACGCGGGTCTCTCACTGTTGTGGCCTCTCCCGTTATGGAGCACAGGCTCTGGATGCGCAGGCTTAGAGGCCATGGCCCACGGGCCCAGCCGCTCCACGGCATGTGGGATCTTCCCAGACTGGGGCACGAACCCGTGTCCCCTGCATCGGCAGGCGGACTCTCAACCACTGCGCCACCAGGGAAGCCCTTCTTTCTTAATTTTTGACACTTTTAATTGCCTAAAGAAGAACCAGTTCCCACCTTCTTCATTATTAACAGCATCCTATTCCCTCCCCCAATCTTCAAAGGATGAGTTATGATTGGCCTACTGGGTATTTACTTCCCTTTCCAGATGAAAACACCATAGTTAAGAAAAAGTTTTGGCCCTATCCCTTCCTTATTACTTAGGACTCCATTAATTGTAACTTGTGATCAGGATGAAATGATCAACAAAATCCCAGCAGCTCCAAATGATACATCAGTGAGCTACTAAATCAACCATGAGACCACCAAACTTTAAATTTCTTGTTACTTAAACAATAAACGTCCTCAGCCTTTAAAAATTTGTTAACTTTGCATTCCATTAATTGCAAACAAAAGCCTTCAAGTAGATACAAATATACTGGGAAGTTTTGAGTGTTAATATTTTAGTTGCTCAATTGAGTGAAAATCTGAAAATGAATATCTGGTCATCACTGTCTTCTTCATTTCTAAGTTATCAGTTGACCCTTTATCAGTCAATGGAGCCCAGTTCTTTGGGTAACATATTACTCCGTATGGTGGACCTGTAATTCATAGATTTGCACTATCATACAATCTGTTTTTAGAGCTAAACAGAATTTAAGCCTCAAAATAAACTTGAAAATTGACACATCATCCATGCTTGATGAAGTGGTTTGGGACATTTGTTAGTATGTTAAGTTATCACTTAAAACTATTAGCTCATTATGCCTTAAGACATATTTTAATTGGTTCTCCTTTGCTTTTCCTTAACCAGGTTTGAGGTCCATCCTTACTTTTAAATCAAATATTAACTTTAATCATCCTTACTTAGTAATTATTATGGTCAGGATGCTATGTTATATGCTAGTGATACAGACAAGTATAAGAAACAATCCTTTCTTTAATTCAATACTTTATTCAACAAATATTCCTTGAACATCTTCTTATGACAAGCCTTGTGCCAGATGCTTGGATAACATGTTGAGTTAGAAGTCAGGGAGTCTATAGAGATTACAGCAAAGGGAACTATTCCTGATAGCTTGGTGGGAATTTGTGGAGGAATTTCAATAAATGAGGATGCATTTTAGGCAAGAAAAAATTGTATCAGCAAAGCCAAAGAACTGGGAATGAGCAGGCCCTGTATTGTAAAATATAAATAGAAGAGTTTGAAAGGTACATGTTGAATTTGGGAAGAACACTTGGGGCAGCAGCTGGAAACCAAACACTGGTTTCCTTCATCTGATTGTGTCATGCAAGTGATGATTGCAGGAGGAATTAAGGTCTGAAGTTCTTATCAGATGGGCCTTGGCTTGGTGGGAAGACATTCTTAAAAACTAAGAAAGAAATCTCAGAAACATAAATCTATTTCCTCATTATTGATTGTAATTTAAGGTGTGTGCAAAACATCAGCACAGAGTACACAAATAGGAATCAAATGGCCCTCCCTGTTTTTTAGAAGGTGACTGTCTACTGAGAGAACATGGCCCCCAGGTCTGAATAGGACCATAAAGACAAAATTAAAAGAAAGAACCACAAGTTGAGCAGTCTCTCTCATCATTGTGGTGGTTTCTGGCAGGAGGAGGTGTCACTACAAAGATTTGTAATGAGTTGTTTGTGGATGATATACAGAGAACCTCAGCAAATTACAGGTGGTGGCTCGAATCCAGTCCACTGCCTGGTTTTGTAGGGCCCTGGGGCTAAGAATAGATTTTACATTCTTAAATGATTTAAAAAATAGCATGAGAAGAATAATTTTTCACAGTAGAAAAATTATGTGACAGTCAAATTTCAGTATCACTTAGATTTCATTGGGACATACTTTTGCTCCTTTGTTTATGTTTTATCTGTGGCTGATTTTGCATTAAAATGGTGGAGTTTGGTAATTGTGACAGGCTGTATGGCCTGTGAAGACAAAAACACTTACCATTGGGCCCTATATAGAAAATATTTACCTATTCCTGATAGAGAATTAATCATCAACTAGCTAGTTCAATCCAGAAGTATCAGGGGTGACTGTGTCTAGATGCGGGTGATGTTGGGGGACTGCTTAGACTCAGTGGAACTGAACATTCCATCTGGTCCCACCTCAAGCTCCTTCTCCTCAGTGCTCTGTGCCTCACTCAGACTAAAGCCCAGGCAACTGTGGTCCTCTGGAACTGACTTTCACTATTCAAAAACAAAGGTAAATTCTTACCTATCTGTTAAAAGAGAGAGACGTTAGCAAACGATGCGACCAATAAGGGATTAATTTCCAAAACATACAAATAGCTCATACAGCTCAATATAAAAAGAACAAAACAAAACAAAACAACCCAATCAAAAAATGGGCAGAAGACCTAAATAGACATTTTTCCAAAGAAGACATCCAGATGGCCAACAGGTTCATGAAAAGATGCTCAACATTGTTAATTGTTAGAGAAATGCAAGTCAAAACTACAATGAGGTATCACCTCACACCAGAATGGCCATCATCAAAAAGTCTACAAATAATAAATTTTGGAGATGGTGTGGAGAAAAGGGAAACACTCCTACTCTGTTGGTGGAAATATAAATAGGTGCAGCCACTATAGAAAACAATATGGAGGTTCCTTAGAAAACTAAAAAGAGAAATACCATATGATCCAGCAATCTTAATCCTGGGCATATATCCAGAGAAAACTCTAATTTGAAAAGGTACATGCACCCCTATATTCAAGACAGCACTATTCACAATAGCCAAGACATGGAAACAACCTAAATGTCCATTGACAGAAGAATGAATAAGAAACTGTGGTATATATATATATATATATATATATATATATATATATATATATATAT
>NW_021703772.1:106220417-106374589 GCF_005190385.1 Monodon monoceros | reverse complement strand
ATATATATATATATATATATATATATATATATATATATATATATATACAATGGAATATTACTCAGCCATAGAAAAGAATAATATAATGCCATTTGCAGCTACATGGATGGCCCTAGCTAAGCAAAGTAAGTCAGACAGAGAAACATAAATATAACGTGATATCTCTTACATGTGTAATACAAAAAATATGATACAAATGAACTTACAAAAGAGATACAGACTCACCAACATAGAAAACAAACTTCTGGTTACCCAAGGGGAAAGCAGGGGAGGGATAAATTTGGAATTTGGGATTAACAGATACACACTACTCTATATAAAATAGATACACAAGGACCTACTGCACAGCACAGGGGTATAGTCAATATCTTGTAATAACCTATAATGGAAAAGAATATGAATCACTGCTGGACATCTGAAACATCATAAATCAATTATACTTCAATAAGAACATAAAGATTAAAAAAAGAGGGAAGCTTTAGAATCAGTGTATTACAAGTTGAAGGAAAGAGGTGTTTTGCTTTAGGTCTCCCCTGTGTGCACAGTTCTTTTGTCCCCAATGTGCTTATAAAAGCTGAGTGACAATGGGGACATGATGGGGATGAATACATAAAATCCCACAATTCTCTTCTAGAAACACATCCAGGCTTCATGTCCTGTTTCTGAATTCAGCTTCTTACCATTCTAAACTCTTTCTTTTCTCTGGATAATTTCTCCTTGAATTCTGACCCTCTTTACAAGTGTTCTACTGTCCTTTACTCCATTTCACTCACATGTCGGGAGCTGTTACTATATACATAGCTTGGGCTGCCTTCCCAGGAGATTACTGAGGCTCAAGTCACTGACCAAGTAAACACAAATATGGGGAAGGTGAATCTTCTAAATTCATCCCAGATGAAATAGGTAAGTTTGTTTTCCAGATGATGAACATTAAAAAAAAAAAAAAGTCAAAGACTGCATTTCCTTTAAAAAACAAAAATAAAAAAATCATTCTATTCAAAATGGAAGAAAATTAAATGTGGATTTTATAGGAAAACACAAAAGAACATGTTTCATGAGCATACATTTCCATTTCCTCCAATAAGGGTCAAAGTGATCTATGGCCAATCTAGCCCTTTCAGTAGGAGTTTATATTTGCAAAGACACTTGATAATAATAACCCTTTTTTAAAAGACACAATCCCACTAAGCATATTTTAGTAAAGTACTGACTGAACTAATATTGCTTGGCACCAATAATAAATTGCACAAATTCCTGACCTTCATTATTCTGATTTTGTATTAAATGTCATCCTGTTAGATGAAGTATGGGTGAATGGTGCAAGATGGTGGATAATGTGGATGGTTGTCCACTAAGAGAGTCTGTTAAGGAACATCTTAACTCTTTTTTTTATGATTTATATTATAATTACTTTTTTAAAAATGATTTTAAAAAATCGTTTTAAAAAATATCAAAGTATAGCTGATTTGCAATGTTGTGTTAATTTCTGCTATACAGCAAAGTGATTCAGTTATGCATATGTGTGTGTGTGTGTGTATATATATACATTAAAAAATCTTTTCATTATAGTTTATCACAGCATATTAAAAAACAGTTCCCTGTGCTATACAGTTGGACCTTGTTGTTTATCCATTGTATATACAATAGTTTGCATCTGCTAACCCCAAACTCCCAATCCATCCCTCCCCGACCCCCTCTCCCACTTGACAACCACAAGCCTGTTCTCTATGTCTGTGAGTCTGTTTCTGTTTCGTAGATAAGTTTACTTGTGCTATATTTTAGATTCCACATATAAGTGATATCATATGGTATTTGTCTTTCTCTATCTGACTTACTTCACTTAGTATGATAATCTCTAGGTCCATCCATGTTACTGCAAATGACATTATTTCATTCTTTTTATGGCTGAGTAGTATTCCATTGTATACATTTACCACACCTTCTTTATCCATTCCTCTGTTGATGGACATTTAGGTTGTTTCCATGTCTTGGCTATTGTGAAGAGTGCTGCTATGAACATGTATCTTTTTGAATTACAGTTTTGTCCAGATATGTACCCAGAAGTGGGATTGCTGGATTATATGGCAACTCTAGTTTTAGTTTTATAAGGAAACTCCATACTGTTTTCCATAGTGCTGCACCAATTTGCATTCCCACCAAGGGTGTAAGAGGGCTCCTTTTCTCCACACCCTCTCCATCTTTTGCTATTTGTAGACTTTTTAATTATGGCCATTCTGATCAGTGTGAGGTGATATCTCATTGTAGTTTTGATTTGCATTTCTCTAATAATTATCGATGTTGTGGAAATTGCTTTGGAAATTATGTCTTCCCATTGCTTAAAAAGTCCATAACGAAGGCAATTTTAATTTCATCATCCTGCCCATTTGTTCTTATTTAGATTCTATATATTCCAGAATAAGGATTTACTTTCATTCCACTGTGTCTACTCTCACTCTCTCGTTACCCACTATTACATTTCAAATCAATGTGACGCTTTTACTATTTGAAACATCGGCCCCCTGAGGACTTATCACTGTGAAGGGAAAATGTTCTTATAGTAGTTGGAACTGCACAAGGCATTTGCTGCACTGTTAGAACTGAAGGAAAGCGTTTTTTTAAGTATGTGTCCCTTTTAACCAATGTCTTCAAAGTAAGAGATGAAAGGAAGTGGACACCTGCCTCTCACTCCCCCTGGTGAAGCAAACTTGTAAAAGATCTGGGATCATTCTAGCAAAATGAGGTTTCTTGGGGACCACAGAGATGCTATCAACAGTGCCAGTTTCGGGACTTTAATAGACATTGTCTCTTTTCACATTTAATCCACTCAATGAAGAAGGCACTATTAGCCAGGTTTTGTTTATGTCATGTTCAGAGATCTAGGTGACTTGTCTAGAATCATATAGCTTTTCAAAGTCTGAGGCAAGAGTTTGTCTGATCCCAAAGTCAATTTTTCCCACACAGCCCCTAAGTCTTTCCTGTTATTTGAGCAAAGATGAGCAGTGCATGGTTAGGCCCTCTGTAAAAACTTCACTTTCAGCACTTAGTTTATCCTACAACAAACCCAGAATAGAAGTGCTGAAGGTCTGTGGACCTCCCACACAGCAAGCCAAGGGCAAGTCACATCAGGGCTACCCTACATCTTGCTGTCTACAGAGTACACATTTCAGTAGAGCTAAAACTCATCATATCTGATGCACTGCCAATTTACCTACTTCTTAGCACTTTCCAATCTCTGATTTTATTTTAGGTTCACACCTATCCTTCTGCAGGGTTGTGGTAGATGTGATTTTTTAAAAAATTTTCCTGATGAGGAAACTAAAGGTTGTAAAGTTATTTAGTTTACCCCATGTAATCTAGCCTCTTAAATCTGTCCCTCCTCATCAAATCCAGACTCCTTCCACCACTCAGGAAAGTTCTCTAAATCACTAAATTGTCAGTGATGGGGATGGCAAATCAGCCAGGAGATGCCAGAGAAATGAGTTTATGGAAAGAAGGGCAAATCCCACAGTCATCTGTGTCCACTTCAGACCTACAAGTATTCAAGGAGCTTCTGCCATGTTTTGCCCTGTAACAGGTTCTTAAAAGGCAGTGGAGATTAAGACCTGATCTCTGTCCTTCAGGAATATAGAATGAGAAGAATAAAACCACCCTACAGAGCTGTGGAATTTGAGTAAGATAATGTATGTTAAATTCCTGGGTCAGCCTATGGCTTATTGAACCTAGCAAGCTTTAGGTTCCAGTTCCTCTTGGGAATACATGCTAGTGCATCTTCTCTATCTATGATCTGATAGGTGACTCCATTTTTTTTTAACTCTTTATTGAATTTGTTACAATATTGCTTCTGTTTTATGTTTTGGTTTGTTGGCTACAAGGCATGTGGGATCTTAGCTCCCTGACTAGGGATCAAACCCACACCCCCTACATTGGAAGGCGAAGTCTTAACCACTGGACCGCCAGGGAAGTCCCAGGTGACTCCTTTTAAATTTATGATCACTGGTATGATCTTTGATCCTTTGTTTATAAGCTGCCTAGTCACTTGCTCACCAGCCTTCCCTGGAGGATGGAACCTCAGTCCCCAGCTTCTGTTCACAGCCTCCTCCTTAAACTTCAACAGTTTGTCTCTGTCAAAGTCCCACCTAAAGATACCCAGATGGTCAAACTAGACTTATTAAAGAGGTTTTATTTATAAAGGATCAATTTACAAAGATATAGGCAGAATGTGGATAAACCACACACACACACACACACACACACACACACACACACACACACACAAAGTCAAGTAGCTCAAGGTCAGACACAGCAGAGAAGGAATAATTACTGGAACCTTGAAAGAAAGCTGGGTAGATCAACCTTCCTTTATAGAAACCGTGATGATAGACATGGTCAGGCCAAAACAACCAAAAGAGTTAGAAGTCAGAGGAATAAATACCTTGATCTCATTTTCCTTCCTTCTCTGATCTCCTACTGGGTTCCTGAAGGTTGAGTCCACAGGAACACCTTGATACCATCTACACAAATATGCCTTCTTTGTCAGAGAACAAGGAGAGGAAGGATGATCTGGATGGAGAGGACACTGGGAGATATCTGGCATCATTCTATTTCCTTTCACACTCGCATCTTGTTTGACCACCTCTCCAGTCACAGATGCAGGGACTTCAGCCTCCTTTTCACTCCTTGAAGATGAAGATTGATTTTGTTATATAGATTCTGTCCCTTAACTGCACTATTTGTATCTGCTTTTATCCTCAAAAAGACAGCCTGTCTTCAGCCAGTCTTACTCATGCTCTGGACCATTTCAGCCTTTTCCTATAGCCTATAGTCCTGATCCATACACACTCATGTCAGCAAAGATGAAGCCCCTCCCTTTCTGAGAATTTTACATATTTACCTCTGCCTTTAATATATGCAAGTTTTCCCTGAGCCTGACTGTTAGGTGTTAGCTGAGATAACTATCAGTTTTGTGGATGAATATAAATATAAATCTGATCTCAAATAATTTTTACTCTGAAAAGGAGGATAGTACAGTCATGAGCTGTGTAATTACTAACAATGCTAAAAATAGATGACATTTATCGTTTATTTGGTGCATATGAGATATATTATGTCTAAATTATCTAAACAACAGTGCCATGTAGTTGGGAGTATTCCCATTTTCTAGAAGAGGGAACAGGACCCTGATGAATTTGAGCAATTCACCCAACACTACACCAGTGAATGGCAAAAGTAGAATTTGAATGTATCACTCTCTGATGCCAATGTTTTTCCCCTGCTACCAGATCACTACAATCCAATTCAGAGTATAACAAAATGGCACAAAAAGGCAAATATGTTTTGTGATAAAGAGTAGAAAATGGCATTGAGTGTCAGAAGTGTTATGAACTGATTGTCTGTGTCCTCTTCCTAAATTCATATGTTGAAGCTCTACTCTGGAATGTGATGGCATTTGGAGATGGGGATTTGGTAGGTAATTAGGGTTGGAGGAGGTTATGAGGGCAGGACCCTGATCTATGGGGAATTAGTGACCTTACATGAAGAGACACCAGAAAATTTGCTCTCTCTTTCTCTCTGCCATGTGAGGAGACAGTGAGAAGGCAGCTGTCTACACCCCAGGAAGAGAGCTCTCACCAGAACATGACCTTGCTGACACTTTGGTCTTAGACTTCCCAGTCTCCAGAACTGTGAAAAGGAAAATTTCTGTTGTGTAAGCCACCTTGTCTATGGTATTTTGTTATGGCAGTCAGAGCTAGCTGAGATACATTTTGGTACAGAGAAGTGGGGGCACTGCTGTAATAAATGCTTTTGCATTTGAATATGTATATTTGTATACTGAATATGTGGAAGAAGCTTTGGAAGTGGTAATGGGTGGATGCTGAAAGAGTTTTGGGGTGCATGCTAGAAATATAGACATTAAGAGTGATGAGGACATGACAGAACAATGTTCTAGTGGTTTTTGGAAGGCAGAACTTGTGAACAATGATATTGGATATTTAGCGGAGGAGATTCCCAAGCAAAGTGTGTTGAAGGAGCAGCTTTGACCCTCCTGACTGCTTATAGCAAAATGCCAAAGGAGAGAGATGAAGAAAAAAAAATGTTCAGCAAAAGAGGAACAGAACTTGAAGATTTGGGAAATTCTCAGCCTATCTGAACAGTAAAAAATAAAAAGCCTTGTTGGGAAAAGAGCACTAAAGGTGCACCTAAACAATCATTTGATAAAGAGATTATGAACTCAATTATTCATTTCAACAGAAGCAAAGAGTAGAGACGAGATCACAGCAGCAAAGACACTGCCAGCTTGAAATAAAAGGGACAGGGAAAGTGGGAAGGAATGAAGACAGCTGGACTTCTTGGGATTTATTGGATAAGACTATAGAGCTATTTGGCAGTGAACTATCCTTCAAGAAAAATACAGAAGGAACCCAAAGGCAGTTCAGGTTTCCTCCACCCTGATTTCAGAGGGTGAGACTGTTGAAGAACAGAGTACCATGGGTGGGACTCAAAGTATGGACTTCATCAATATCTGAAACAAGTTACTGCAGAAAAAGTCACTGAGTAGGAGAGAGAGCCAAACCACTCTTCATGGTCCTAAATTTCTACTGCCTAAGACACCATCTCACGGGTTCCTTTGAAGCTCAACTTTAGTTAGCTATTTGTCTTTGGATAAAAGCACTATGTTGGCCTATCTTTTTTAGTCTAACTCTACTTTTAAAAACTATATGTTAGAACATTATAAAAAAAACTTTACCATTCACCTATTTTCATTTTCACATGGTGTGCTGGACTAGGAGAGACTCTCTTGGCCTGAATTCTCTGGTTGGCAAGTAAAGATGGTTTGAGATCATTAAAGCCAACTGATTTTGATTGATTCATTCATCTGATGTGAATTTAACAAGGGATTACTCTGTGCCACTCCTTGGTCATGCAAGGGTGAACAAGACTGAGAAGGCCACACCCACAAGGAGTCTGCATCATAGAGAAAATGAACAAGTACACAGACCAGTAAGCTAGGTAATTTCACAGAGTGAAATGCATATGAAAGGGGGTAAAGTAGGATTGTGGAGAAATAACAACAGACCATGTTGGAGGAGGAAGGGATTGGTGAACCTTGCCTTGGGAAGGTCTTTTTGGGAGACCAGCGAGAAGACAGTCAATCAAAATCCATGACAACAGCAAGTACAACGGTCCTGGAGGAGGAAGGCTCTCTCCAAAGGTGAGCACAGAGGAGATGAGGCTTCAGTGGGATGAGCATCAGGAAAGGCACAGTGAAATGGAGCCAGAAAGGAGTACGGGCTCATTTAGAAAAACCAGTAAGAAAATATGAAACTAAAGGGAAAGACCTTTTCCTTATTCTTCAAGGCCACTCAGTACAGGAATCCCAGATCCCAGTCAGTCTGTTCCTATTGCCTCTTCTGCATACACTCTGAAAGTGACCCTGAGCTGAAACAAATTATAACAAGAGCTGTCTGCAACTTAAAGCCCTGGGGTTCCTTCTCTATCCTGGTCTATCCTACATGAAACATGGTCTTTCAATCTCATTGGAAAGCAGTCCTTTAATCAACCTGCCATTCAGTTGGGTTTCTCTGTGCCTTTGCTAATTGTGTCCTAGGTATGAAATAATTTCATCATTATATCACACACAACATTCTGCTTATCCCCCAGCTGAAATGCCAGTTCTCTTGTAAAATATACCCCAATATCTACAATTAGATTGAGTTTCGAAGTCTCCACATTATCACTTCATATTCATTTGATTAGTACCACTATACTTATTTTATTCTTCTTGTTATTACATTTATGTGTCATTTTCTTTGTTCCATCTTGGTTGTGGAAGCCAGGAGTCCTGGGACTTCATGGCCCCTAACATCATTTTCTCATTTGATTTAAAAAGCATCTCTTGAACCTTTCAGGTGGCAGGAATACCCTTTAGAAAACTTGACAAACTACTGCATTTTGCAGATTTGTTTTCCGACCCTCTACTCATCTGAGAGAATTGAGCACAGATCCTGTTTTATTCATATTTACACCCATAAGGCTGAACTGAATTCCTTACACCATGTAAATGCTCAATAAATAGTGAATGAATGGATAAATGAATAGAGCTCAGAAGTGTAACAAAATTTTATTGACTGAATTCAGTTTAAAAATTCAGTTAAAGTCAAGAAGCATTTTTGAATACTCAGTTTGCATAAAAGAAATTTACTAGGTACAGAAAGCTAAAAATAATTAGAATTCTCTTACTTTCTGAAATAGGTTATTGTGGAAAACTGTAGATCCTTCTTGAAAAGCTCTTAAAACTAAGAATACCATTAGGTTTTGATTCTACCAATAAAATGAGATTTAGCTTGAATATAGAAAAGTATTGCCTAGATCTCAATTTTTACATCAATATTTTTGATAAAATTAAAGTCAACAGTGCTAAAATATTTATTATTTTATATTTATATCATATATAAATATATACTACACATTTTCTGTTTTTAAACAGTTGCTCAAAACTTTAATAAAATATATTCCTTACATTGACATTATTATGAAACTTGTATTATATATTTGTGTTATTATAACTTGTATTTTTGTTCAATGAAATTTACTTTATAAACAAAGTATGCTAAATATTGATATTTATGATATCAACAAATTACTGGGTGATTTAATTATATAAAAATGCAATTACTTCAGGCCCATGAGTAAAAGGCTGCTAGTGACTTTTTACACTTAGAAATCATTTTCAGTTTGAAATGATATATCAGAATTGGAGAATATAGATAAGTGTTGAAGACAAGTGAAGAAGGAAAGTTGCACTTGACAATGCCAGCTGTGATGCATATGCCCAACTAGAGCAATATTGCAGCAGATGAAAGTGGGTGCATCTGTATCATTACCATGAAATATGGTAGAGGGATTGAATATATGTCTTTGCTTGCCTCAGCATTATTCTTTATACAATAATTACTGTTCTCCCCCCTCTACCTCCCTGTTTTAAATCATGGAAAATGAGTATTTCTGATGTTTTCCTAAAGGACAGAATGTGAGTTTGCTTCACAATCCCATTTGTCCTCAAGGCATTCCACTTTCATCCTTTCAGCTACCTTCCTCTTGCAAAGTCTTTCATGGAAGAAGTAGGAGAGGCCAGATTGGACCCTCAGATAAAAGAAATGGACATTAGATGCGGAAAGTGATGCCTCTTCTTTGGCAGAGGTAATGCCAGCATTAAGTTATCTTCTCTCCTCCTGCATCCTGCATTTTCCCATGGGAGACGATTGACAGACAGACATCTATGAATGTGTTTCTATTCTTTAAGATATCTGGCTTATAACATACAATAAAAAATATGTTTGTGTTTTCCCCCCATAAGATGAAAATGTTGTCTTTGCCTTCTTTTACAGAAAACACATTTCAAACTCAATAGAAAAGACTTCTCCAGATCCTCTCATAGCTCAAAAAAGCAATATAGAAACACTTGTCCATTTATAATAAAATGCAGTTTATTTAAAGGGGTATGAATCATATTTTCGTACCAAATAGAAAGAGATGTGACAGTTTGAGATGGATTCCTCAAAGCTGATACTAAGGAAATTTCTGTAAAAAGAAATATGTTTCTGTAATCACTTCTTTTATAGTACCAGAGTTATGCGTGCACAGTAAAAGTGTTAGCATTAACAAAATTGAAATTTAACCAGAGGTGGAGTGGGAGTTTGCACTTGGCATGGGGAGTATTGTGATAATGCTGAATTTCATTGCATTTTTAATTAATTTTTATTGGAGTATAGTTGCTTTACAATGTTGCGTTAGTTTCTACTATACAGCAAAGTGAATCAGCCATACATATACATATATTCCCTCCCTTTTGTCATTGTATTTTTTTAAATTTTGCAAACCTCTCTTCTCTCCTATCATCTTTCCCAATAAAATTTGCAAATAAAGAATTTCATTCCCTTCTCCATCACTCCCTTGTAAGACTCCCAGTACTATACCCACAACTCCCAGAACTTTACCTACCTGGAGAGTAATCACTAAAAGCAAATTTAAAATAAATAATAAAAACCCTAATGAAAGCACATTTTACCTTTCAGTTTCCAACTAGTTCTATATAACATGTCAGAACTTTGACCTACCAAATAATTAAGGTAATATTTTTTAAACAGGAACACAATCACAGATTTGGCCACCAAGAATCCATGATATTAGGTCTTAGTCAGAACTGGGGAGTGGGAGGAACAGCGTAGCTGGATTTTAGCACCTTAACTTGCCCTTGAGTGTCTGAGTGACCTTGAGTAAGTCACTGAAATTCTGTGCCAATTTCTTTAAACCTGAAATGAAAGGCTTGTGATAGATATATAACATTTTTTCCAGATATACAATTATAGATTCAAAGTGAGTGTTGAAGCTGGAAAAATAATCTAAGAATTTTGCTAGCCTTATTAAAAGTATCATCAAAAAACCTGATGATATCAGACTGCCAGCGACGTCTACTTTGAAAATATCCCAGTAGAATGGTAGGGCATTCGTGGGTGTTGAGAGTATAACATTATTTGGATGAAGAACCTTTCATGGACACAGCTGAGGTAAAAGGTCACTTTTGCAGAACACATTATCATTTAAATTATTTTCCATTCCTACATCAAAATTACACACTAAAAAAATTTCCAACAAATCAAAAAAATTGAGCAGAAAGGAGGTAATTGTGAGAATTCCTGATATTTCTTTTGACTTGCACACATGTATTACTGTGTGCTAAGCTTATGACTGAATAGTTTGCAAGTTACCTTTTTTTGTTAAATGGCTTGAATATCTTTGTAAAACAACAACAATCCCACCTCTGCTTGAATTTTTTTAGGTGCTTCCACTTCTTAAAATATGAGAAAAATGAATATATCTATAAAACAGAAACAGACTCACAGAAACAGAGAAGAGACTTGCGGTTGTCAAGGGGGAGGATCCTACTGTATAGCACAGGGAACTATATTCAATATCTTGTGATAAACCATAGGATATGGATGAAAAAGAATGTATATATATATATATATATATATATATATATATATATATATATGTATAACTGAATCACCTTGCTGTGTGACAGAAATTAACCCAATATTGTAAATCAACTATACCTCAATGTTATTTTTTTTTTAAAGAATAGTTTAGAAAGCAAAAAAAAACCAAAAAAACACATATAGTTTCAAACTACAGACTTCAGTTGTGTGACCAGGTAACTGCTCAGGCCAAATATTATAAAACATATCTATATAGTTAGTAATTGTTTAAATGCTAATATTTATCAGTTGAATTCCAAAGAATGTTTTGAAGAAATCAGACCCTTATTTCTTTTTTCTTCTACAAAGTCAACAAAACTGTGTCACAGTTAATGGATCATTTGGATCAAGAGCCTGGGAGAGTTTAAACAAAGGAATGAAAGTAAGAGTAACTTGCCTGCTGTCTTTTCATTTTGCTATATTAAAGTGATCACTGGAACTATCACCATTCTAAGGCAACAGCTGATTTTAAAACTTAATATTATATCTATTTTTCAGCCCCACAATGCCTAAAGTTACCCTGAGCTCCAGTAATCATCCCTTTAATTCCTGATGATTGATTTTCTAATCCCAGATTAGTGGAAATTGGGGATTAGAATGATGACAGTAAAAATCAGACATGGTGCCTCAGGAATTTGAAGAAGCAATGGAAAATTATAATTTATTTGAACTTTTGTATTTATGTCTTTATGAAATTTGAGTAGTGGCTAAAAGCAGATCAGATGAGAAAAAAAAACTCTATTTCTGAAGAAAGGAAAATGCTTGTAGATTGTCCAGTTGTTATGAGAGAAGAAACACAGAGGCACAGATAAAAATATTCATTAATCAGTCTGACTGTGAGATCCTTTTGATGACATAGGTTACACAAGAGCAGGAGAGTCATCTTGAGAGAAAAGCCATGGCCTAGAAGGATTGAAGAAGCCAATACAATGTTAAAATGAGACTGCAGCTGAGCACAGCCTTCCTGGAGGGAATAAGCCTGCCCAAGACAGAGAGTAAACAGAAGTTTTCTATAGTCACCCGATATACCATTTAGTTTTAACAAATATTCCCACCAAGCTTTGTTTTTTTTTGTTGTTTTTTGTTGTTTTTTTTTTGTTTTTTTGCGGTATGCGGGCCTCTCACTGTTGTGGCCTCTCCCTTTGCGGAGCACAGGCTCCAGACGCGCAGGCTCAGCGGCCATGGCTCACGGCCCCAGCCACTCTGTGGCATGTGGGACCTTCCTGGACCGGGGCACGAACCCATGTCCCCTGCATCAGCAGGCAGACTCTCAACCACTGCGCCACCAGGGAAGCCCCACCACCAAGTTTGTTGAATTAACTTTCTTTTAATTATTCTCACCTATTTGTGTTATTCAGTTTTGTTCAAACAAAAAGTGTGAAATAAGAAAACATTAAATAAGACGTAAAAATAAACATAAGCAATGTTGCATCTATCCATTCTAATGATTATATGAAGCTGAAAATGCAATTAATCTGTGTACCCCATTTTATTGCCAAGAAATATAAAGACAAGTCTTTTCATTTAAGAACTAAATGTCTTGGAGACTCAGAACCACCCTTTGCAAGAATGTTTTTCTTCCCTCCTGGAAGTCTTTGCTGTGATATAGAATCACCCTTGGGATGCCTATCAAAGGACTCAGCCCTGGTCAGTGTACCTGGATAATGGGAAGAAGCCTACTTTGACCCCGCAGCCAAGGTTTCTCAATTGCAGTTGCTCTCTCTGTCACAAGGTGTCAGGAGTGAAAAACAGGTGATCCAGCCATGGTGGATCCTGGTCACCATGTACGTGGCCAAGAAGCTCTTCACACTGCAGATGTAACCAGGGCAGCCTGAGTACCCCCTGTTATGAGCACTGGGGATGTGTCAACATGTTGGTACCCTGATTCAAGAAAAGTGCTCTGCAGGAGAGATTGGTTCAAGATGGCAGAGTAGGAGGTCATGCACTCTCTCCCTCTTGTGAGAGCACTGGAATCACAATTAACTGCTGAACAATCAACAGGAAGACACTGGAACTCACCAAAATATATACCCCATATCCAAAGACAAAGGAAAAGCCACAATGAGATGGTAGGAGGGGCGCAATCACAATAAAATCAACTACCATAACAGTTGGGTGGGTGACTCACAAACTGGAGAACACTTATATCACAGAAGTCCACCCACTGGAGTGAAGGTTCTGAGCCCCACATTAAGCCTCCTAACCTGGGGGTCCAGCAACAGGAGGAGGAATTCCTAGAGAATCAGACTATGAAGGCTAACAGGA
Source organism: Monodon monoceros (assembly GCF_005190385.1). Lineage (NCBI taxonomy): Eukaryota > Metazoa > Chordata > Mammalia > Artiodactyla > Monodontidae > Monodon > Monodon monoceros. The sequence continues at coordinate 106,361,288 of NW_021703772.1, read as the reverse complement.
TTTGATTGCAGAAATTTGACAGGACTGGGCGAAAAGGAGACTCCACACTTGGAGAGCACACACAAAGTAGTGTGCGAATTGGAACCCAGGGGAAGGAGCAGTGACCCCATAGGAGACTGAACCAGACCTACCTGCTAGTGTTGGAGGGTCTGCTGCAGAGGCAGGTAGTGGCTGTGGCTCACCATGATGACAAGGACACTGGCAGCAGAAGTTCTGGGAAGTACTCCTTGGTGTGAGCCCCCCCAGAGTCCACCATTATCCCCACCAAAGAGCCAGGTAGGCATCAGTGCTGTGTTGCCTCAGGTTAAACAACCAGCAGGGAGGAAACTCAGCCCCAACCATCAGCAGACAAGTGGATTAAAGTTTTACTGAGCTCTGCCGACCAGAGCAACACTCAGCTCTACCCACTACCAGTCCCTCCCATCAGGAAGCTTGCACAAGCCTCTTAGATAGCCTCATCCACCAGAGGGCAGACAGCAGAAGCAAGAAGAACTACAGTCCTGCAGCCTGTGGAACAAAAACCACATTCATAGAAAGACAGACAAAATGAAAAGGCAGAGGACTATGTATCAGATGAAGGAACAAGATAAAACCCTAGAAAAACAACTAAATGAAGTGGAGATAGACAACCTTCCAGAAAAAGAATTCAGAATAATGAGACTGAAGATGATCCAGAACCTCAGAAAAAGAATGGATGCAAAGATCGAGAAGATGTAAGAAATGTTTAACAAAGACCTAGAAGAATTAAAGAACAACAAACAGAAATGAACAATACAATAACTGAAATGAAAAATACACTAGAAGGAATCGATACAAGAATAACTGAGGCAGAACGGATAAGTGACCTGGAAGACAGAATGATGGAATTCAATGCCATGGAACAGAACAAAGAAAAAAGATTGAAAAGAAATGAAGACACCCTAAAAGACCTCTGGGACAATTTTAAACACATAAACATTCACATTATAGGGGTCCCAAAGGAGACGAGAAAGAGAAATGACTGGAGAAAATATTTGAAGGGACTTCAGACAAGAACTTCCCTAAAATGGGAATGGAAATAGCCACCCAAGTCCAGGAAGTGCAGAGAGTCTCAGGCACAATAAAGCCAAAGAGAAACACATTGAGACACATATTGAACAAATTGGCAAAAATTAAAGATGAAGAAAATTTATTTAAAGCAGCAAGGGAAAAATGACAAATAATATACAAGGGAACTCCCATAAGGTTAACAACTGATTTCTCAGCAGAAACTCTACAAGCTAGAAGGGAGTGGCACAATATATTTAAAGTGATGAAAGGGAAGAACCTACAACAAAGAGTGCTCTACCCGGCAAGGATATCATTCAGATTCGAAGGAAAAATCAAAAGCTTTACAGACAAGCAAAAGCTAAGAGATTCAGCACCACCAAACCAGCTCTACAACAAGTGCTAAAGGAACTTCTCTAAGTGGGAAACAAAAGATAAGAAAAGGACTCACAAAAACAAACCCATAACAAGTAAGAAAATGGTAATAGGAATATGCATATCGATAATTACCTTAAATGTGAATGGATTGAATGCTCCAACCAAAAGACACAGGCTCGCTGAATGGATATAAAAACAAGACCCATATATATGCTGTCTACAAGAGACCCACTTCAGACCTAGGGACACATATAGACTGAAAGTGAAGGGATGGAAAAAGATATTCCATGCAAATGGAAACCAAAAGAAAGCTGGAGTAGCAATACTCAAATCAGATAAAATAGACTTTAAAATAAAGAATGTTACAAGAGACAAGGAAGGACACTACATAATGATCAAGTGAACAATCCAAGAAGATATAACAATTATATGTTTACATATATATATACACCAAACATAGGAGCACCACAATACATAAGGCAAATACTAACAGCTATAAAAGAGGAAATCTACAGTAACACAGTAAAATGGGGGGCTTTAAAACCTCACTTACACAAATGGACAGATCATCCAGACAGAAAATTAATAAGGAAATACGAGCTTTAAATGACACAATAGACCAGACAGATTTAATTGATATTTATAGGACACTCCTTCAGAAAACAGCAGATTACACTTTCTTCTCAAGTGCACACAGAATATTTTCCAGGATAGATCACATCTTGGGTCACAAATCAAACCTTGGTAAATTTAAGAAAATTGAAATCACATCAAGCATCTTTTCTGACCACAACACTATGATATTAAAAATCAATAACAGGGAAAAAAAACATAAAAAACACAAACACATGGAGATTAAACAATACATTACTAAATAACAAAGATCTCACTGAAGAAATCAAAGAGGAAATGAAAAAATACCTAGAGACAAATGACAATGAAACACGATGATCTAATACCTATGGGATGCAGCAAAATCTGTTCTAAGAGGGAAGTTTATACCAATACAATCCTACCTCAATAAACAAGAAAAATCTCAAATAGAAAATCTAACCTTACACCTAAAGAAACTAGAGAAAGAAGAAAAAACAAAACCCAAAGTTAGTAGAAGAACAGAAATCATAAAGATCAGAGCAGAAATAAATGAAATAGAAACAAAGAAAACAATAACAAAGATCAATAAAACTAAAGGCTGGTTCTTTGAGAAGGAAATCAAAATAGATAAAACTTGAGCCAGACTCATCAAGAAAAACTGGGAGAGGACTCAAATCAATAAAATTAGAAATGAAAAAGGAGAAGTAACAATGGACATGGCAGAATACATAGCATCATAAGGGTCTACTACAAGCAGCTCTATGCCAATAAAATGGACAACCTGTAAGAAATGGACAAATTCTTAGAAAGGTATAACCTTCCAAGACTGAACCAGGAAGAAATAGAAACTCTGAACAGACATATCACAAGTAGTGTAATTGAAACTGTGATTTAAAACCTTCCACCAAACAAAAGTTCAGTACCAGATGGCTTCAAAAGTGAATTCTATCAAACATTTAGAGAAGAGCTAACACCCATCCTTCTCAAACTTTTCCAAATAATTGCAGAGGAAGGAACACTTTCCAACTCATTCTACCAGGCCACCATCACCCTGATACCAAACCCAGACAGAGATACTACAAAAAAAGAAAATTACAGACCAATATCACTGATAAATATAGATACAAAAGTCCTCAACAAAATACTATCAAACAGAATCCAACAACACATTAAAAGGACCATACACCATGATCAAGTTGGATTTATCCCAGGGATGCAAGGATTCTTCAATATATGCAAATCAATCAATGTGATACACCATATTAACAAACTGAAGAATAAAAACCATATGATAATCTCGATAGATGCAGAAAAAGCTTTTGACAAAATTCAACACCGTTTATGATAAAAACTCTCCAGAATGTGGGCATAGAGGGAACCTACCTGAACATAATAAATGCCATATATGACAAACCCACAGCAAACATCATTCTCAATGGTGATGAACTTAAAGCATTTCCTCTAAGATCAGGAACAAGGCAAGGCTGTCCACTCTCATCACTCTTATTAAACATAGTTTTGGAAGTCTTAGCCCCAGCAATCAGAGAAGAAAAAGAAATATAAGGAATACAAGCTAGAAAAGAAGTAAAACTGTCTCTGTTTGCAGATGACATGATAATATACATAGAGAATCCTAAAGATGCTACCTAAAGAAACTAGTAGAGCTAATCGATGAATTTAGTAAAGTTGCAGGATACAAAATTAATGCACAGAACTCTCTTGCATTTCTCTACCCTAAAAATGAAAGATTAGAAAGAGAAGTTAAGGAAACAATCCCATTCACCACTGCAACAAAAAGAATAAAATACCTAGGAATAAACCTACCTAAGGAGGTAAAAGACCTGTACTCTGAAAAGTATAAGACACTGATGAAAGAAATCAAAGATGACACAAACAGATGGAGAGATATATCATGTTCTTGGGTTGGAAAAATCAATATTGTGAAAATGACTATACTACCCAAAGCAATCTACAGATTCAATGCAATCCCTGTCAAATTACTGGTAGCATTTTTTACAGAACTAGATCAAAAAATCTTAAAATTTGTATGGGAATACTAAAGACCCCGAATAGCCAAAGAAATCTTGAAGGGAAAAATGGACCTGCAGGACTCAGGCTCCCTGACTTCTATAGTACAAAGACTACAGTACAAAGCTACAGCAATCAAAACAGTATGGTACTGGCACAAAAACAGCAAAATAGATCAATGGAACAGGATAGAAAACCCAGAGATAAGCCCATACACTTATGGTCAACTAATCTATGACAAAAGAGGCAATGCTATAGAGTGGAGTAAAGACAGTCTCTTTAATAAGTGGTACTGGGAAAACTGGACAACTACATGTAAAAGAATGAAATTAAAACACTCCCTAACACCATACAAAAAAATAAACTCAAAATGGATTAAAGACCTAAATGTAAGTATGGACACTATAAAACTCTTATAGGAAAACATAGGAAGAGCACGCTTTGACATAAATCACAGCAAGATCTTTTTTGATCCACCTCCTAGAGTAATGGAAATAAAAACAAAAATAAACAAATGGGACCTAATGAAACTTCAAAGCTTTTGCACAACAGAGGAAACTACAAGCAAGATGAAAAGACAACCCTCAGAATGGGAGAAAATATTTGCAAATGAATCACAGACAAAGGGTTAAACTCCAAAATATATAAACAGCTCATGCAGCTCAATATTAGAAAAACAGACAACCCAATCAAAAAATGGGCAGAAGACCTAAATAAACTTTTCTTCAAAGAAGACATACAGATTGCCAAAAAGCACATGAAAACTGCTCAACATCTCTAATCATTTGAGAAATGTAAATCAAGACTACAATGAGTTATCACCTCACACTGGTCAGAATGGTCATCATCAGAAAATCTACAAACAAATGCTGGAGAGGGTGTGGAGAAAAAGTAACCCTCTTGCACTGTTGGTGGGAATATAAATTGATATAGCCAGTATGGAGAACAGTATGGAGGTTCCTTAAATAAACTAAAAATAGAATTACCATATGACCCAGCAATCTCACTACTGGGCATATACCCTGCAAAAACCATACTTCAAAAAGATACGTGCACCTGAATGTTCACTGCAGCACTATTTACAATAGCCAGGTCATGGAAGCAACCTAAATGCCCATCAAGAGATGAACAGATAAAGAAAATGTGGTACATATATACAATGGAATATTACACAGCCATAAAAAAAGAACGAAATTGGGCCATTTGTAGAGATGTGGATGGATCTAGAAACTGTCATACAGAGTGAAGTAAGTCAGAAAGAGAAAAACAAATACTGTATATTAACGCATGTATGTGAAATCTAGAAAAATGGTTCAGATGAACTTGTTTGCAAGGCAGAAATAGAGACACAGATGTAGAGAACAAACATATGTACACCAAGGGGGGAAAGTGGCAGTGTGGGGGGTGGTCGGATGAACTGGGAGGTTGGGATTGACATACATACACTAATATGTATAGAATGGATAGCTAGTAAGAACCTGCTGTATAAAAAATAAAATTAAATTAAAAGAAAAGTGCTCTGCAGATGTAGGACAGCTACCACATTGAAAAAAGAGATATTCTATCTTTGCAGAGTGCTTTTGCTAAACCATATTCCAGAAATGCCTGATATAGTAGTTTCAAATAGATTAATTAGTTAATTAATAACAATCAATATTATTGTGAATTATTATATAAAGTTTACTCCGTACTAGAGTATTTAGTACAATTTACATATATTAGTTTAATCCTTTCCATCCTAGGAAATTAATCCCATGGTCCTCATTGTAGAGATAAGGAAACTAAGGCACAGAGAGGTTTGTGATTTGTCCACAGTCATACTGTTTGCAAGCACGAGAGAGCTGGGATTCCAGCCCAGACCATGTGACACTGCAGACCATACACTTCCCCATACAAGGCAGTCTCTCAGCTGCTGTGCAAACATTTCCCCCAAAGCTGGCTTGTTGTGGAAGCTTTCTGGCCCCTAATGCAGAGAAAGACCCTCCCACTCTCAGGTCCCAAAGCACACCTCTATTTCTAACCTAAAGGAAAATGTGGGAACGGTTGTGATGGGCCACCTTTGAGAGTGACTTCTAGTTACTCACATTCAGTATTTTCTCTTTCCAGGCACATGGGAGGATCACATGTTCCCATCCCTTTGCAGTTTACGGAGGCTCCCAGAACTGGTTCTGACTGGGGTAGAAGGAACATTTGTTCAAGATGAAACATTTGCAAATGATGCAATTTTACCATCTGTTCCCCACAGTGGCCCTTGAGGATGTCATAACTTCCACGTGGTACAGCCAAAACACAGTGAGGCCTCATCAGCCAAGGAGACTGAGTGACTCTCTGGAACCCAGCTTCTCATCACCTCCCCAACCTGTCTCCACACCGAATCACAATGGAAAAGGGACTAAAAAAATAAAGAAATCTTTATTGTGCTAAGGGATCTTGTTGAATTTGTTTCTAGCTTAGCCTATCGTCCTCATACAGGAGTTCCAAGGGCGTAGCCCAGACAGCTTTTAGCAATTCCCCACTCTCTCCATGACCATCCACAGGAAATTCTGAAGGCCGGTTCTCTGGCCAACTTGGAAGGAAGGTAAAAGGGACCTCACCATCATAAACAAGTCAAGAAATAAGGAAGGTGGGATCTAAAAGGACTATGGCTGAAGAAACTAAGAAGGTAGAAAGACTGCCCTTCGACAAAGGGGGCCAGATAGCTAAGACAGTGCTCAGACATGAACCTGAAGTCTGACTTGAACGAAGTCAGGTCTCTTGGCCACAGACAATCATCTTATTTAGATTTCATCTGAGACCACTTGAGAAGGGCACTGCCATGATGCCTACTTGTGAATGAATGGTCAACCCAGATGGCCAATGGACTCCAGTCACAGTCAAAGGGTAAGACTCCCTCTGCCTATGAACATCAACATCAGGTCAGCACCCTTGTCAAGTGCTCTCAGATCCAGGGCTTACCTTTCATTTAAGAATCACTTATTAGATTCATTAACATGGGGGAAATTACACACACACACACAAAAGAATCATACTATAGACACTGCTCTCTGCTTTGTTTTTTATCTTATTTATGTAAGACGTCTTGTATATTGGCTAATTTGGAATAGCTTAATAGTATTTCATCGTATTTATGTACCATAGTTTTAGATGTTTATTGATTCAAGTTTCCAGGTTTTTGCTGTGACTCAAGTTGCCACAATGAATATCTCTTATATATTAAATTGGTAAAAGTGTGTAAGGTGAATTGAAAAAATGTATTCCTGGTTGCTGGCTCGAATTATATATGCATTTTTGTTTTTAAAGGCATTGTCAAATTGCTGTCTAGAAATTTTGCACCAGTTTATAACCCCATCAACTTTTATGAGAGGCCAGGTCTGCCCACACACTTCCTGGTCTACCTTTACACAAATATATCATTAAACATTTTCATTTTTCCAATAGAAAAAATCCTTATTTTATTGTTGTTCTCATTTGCATTGCTTTAGTTGTTGCTGATGCCAAAAATCTTTTTATATGCTTATTGGCCATTGTTCTGTATATGGTAAACTGTCTGTTTACATCTTTTGCTCATTTTTAAATTTTGGATATTTTTTCTTATTGATTTATATAAATTAATCTAAATTAATGAAATTAGTGTTTTAATCTACTGTTATATTGTGATTAAAATTTCCCACTTTTTCTTCAGTCTTTTGAATTTGCTTACATTATTTTGTGTCATAAGTATATTTAAAAGGTAATATAGTATTACCTGTTAGACTATCTAGATTTGAATTACAGTTTTGCTGTTTTACTAGCATTATGATCTTAGGCAAGTTATTTAACTTATCTGTGCCTCAGTTTTCTCATCTTTAAAATGGGTATATAAGTTAACCTACTCATAGGACTTGATGAGGATAAATAAGTTTATACGTGTAAAGCTGTAGTGTAATATATTGGGTTGACCAAAAATTCATTTGGGTTTTTCCATAAGATGTAATATAACTTATAGTAGTCATATGTTAGCTCTCATTTTATTATTCCCTATGGTCAAATATATTAATCTTTTCCTTTATAGATTTTGGGTAATGAGTTTTGCTTGGAAATCAGAAAATGTTTAAGACATAAATTCCAAATTTTTTTGAAAAGCAAGTAACAGGAACAAATAACAATATCTAGATGTATTTGGTCCATGAGTTTATCCAAGAGTGATTGATTAAATCTGAGTACGTGTCTGGGGCTATCTGATGTCTCAGCAACCTGGAATGTTTCAAAATTTGCAAAAATAGTAAAGAAAAATGCAAAAATTATTTACAACTATACATTCACAGTGATTTTTTTTTTCCTTGTGCTGAGGCTTACATGTCTAAACTGGATTTGAAATTTGTAAAGGACCATCTTGCCCATGAGGTTCTTCTCATAATTGGTCCCAAATAGTAGGTGTAAAGGGACTAGCTTTTCTTGGAGAGGATTTTGCTATCTTTCTTTCTAAAGGAGGAAGCAGTGCTCAGACATGCCCTTTACTATCCCACACATTCACCTCTGGAATGTGGAAGCTGTCTTATGCAGTTGGGTGTTTTATATAAGACATACATGAAGGGTATAATTTGCACCCTATGCTGAGAGTTCCTAGAAAGACAGTACCTGAGTTATATATCTGAGACACAGTGCAGATATCTGTTTGACAGAGAACTGAAGTAGAAGCTTCTGTGTCCAGAGAATATCAACATGTCAAGATCAAGGGGAATTGCCTGGTCCCCAGGTGGACAAATTCCAACTGGTGGTATATTTGATGTGTTTAAAGCTCTTTCTATGCAGATAATGATTGGTTAATGAAAGGGAAAGACTGAATATATTGTCATTGGGGCTGGACAGGCTTTTAAATTCTGTAAAGTTCCAAAAAAGGAGCACAAGTCCCTCTCCTCCCCTTCCTCAAAGCCCCATGTGTTTCTCTTAGTAATATGGACCTGAAAGTTGAGATAAAACCAGACTCAATGTCTGGTTCCACCATTTAATACCAAGTTTCCTTACCTTTAAATGTAGATGCTAATATGAAACAATCAGGATTACTACAGGAATTAACCTACAGAGGTGACATATGTGAGTGACATAGCCCTTTGTTTACCTACTTAATTTTAAGTTGTCATTACTCACTCTCTTCAACATCAAAATTGATGGCATCATAGATGTAGAAGGGTGAGATCTTTATCCTCATGGCATGTTTACATGTTTTAAAGGAGTCATAACCAAGTCACAATTATATTACAGGGAAACCACATGCCTTTGTTATCTTCAGGGAAATATTAGAATTCTCTAGCATGGCGGTAGAACAGCAGGCTTGAAAAGTCCTTATTTAGAGCCCTCATCCTGACCTAACTCTTTGCAAACAATCCACCCTCATCTAAAACAGGAAGTCAAATCTTGGGAAAGCCCTGTGCCCTTAAACTGTTGTGCCCTGTCTTTTAAATGGTACATTTAGAAAGCACTCCTTGGTAGGTGTACTTATATCACCTACAGAGATATGGTATAAGAATATGGAAATGGAGAGAGACAGTCTTTAGATAAAATCTCAGCACTTGCAATAATTGATTTAACAGCTATTTATTGAGCATGTACTATGGCCATGGCTCTGTCACTGACTGACTTTGTGATGGTGAGTAAATGAAAGACCTTACCTATATGTAGAAGTATAAGTTATATTTATAATAGTATATAGTAGGTGTTCATTAAATGTCAAGCAAATGTCATTGACACCATCTGCAAAAACATATATAATAATATATTTTAAAGTACTTAACACTTGTATTGGACTGTAGTATGTATTGTATATGCGTAGATTCAGTTTTGAATCTACTAAATATTAATGTGCCATCGACCTTCTACATGGTACAACTTTTAAAGATGACAATAAGCTTTTATGTACAAAGCAATCTCCCTTTTAGCATGACAAGTTACTTACCAGTTATAACAAATTGTTATTCTTAACTCCCTACCACCATTCTACTTAGAAATCACAGCCTTAAGAGGACAAGAAGAGAAGGGTTTGATAAGAATATTGGAAAATGAAATTCTATAAGGGCAAATGAAAAAAGAGCTAATATTTTCAAAAGTAACTTCCCAGGCACTTATTAGATATTTGCAAACTTGACTCTCATAAAACCTTATAATATGGATAGTATCTCCATTTTTCATAAGAGAAAAATGAAGCTTAGATAAGTTATATACATTGCCCAAGATTACCCCAGATAATAAAAGGCACTGCTGGAATTTGAAATCAGCTTTGTTCATTTAAACACTAACAAGTTTGTATGCAATTGAAGTGGAAAAAAACAACTTTTTTCAAAAAAATAAAAATAAAATATGAGAATATAGAGAAAAAAACAAGCAGGGAAAGCAGTATCGTCTATGGACAGAGAACTTGTTCTGGATGTTGAGAATGTTATGTGCAGGGTGTTTTCTGCTTTAGAATGTGGTGATATAAAATGGTTTATTTATTGTAGAATCAGGGCTTGCTAGAAGTGTGTCATGAACAAAAATCATTAATGAGAAAAAAGTCAATGGTACGATAAGAAATAAGGCAGAGAAGATATTGGAAAAAGAAAAGAATAGTACAAGGAAGATAATTATGTAGGGACTAAGAACATAGGTTCAGGCAGTTGACTACAATTTAGTGACCAAAAATCACTGAATATAGGAAGTTTAGTTGAAAGTCATTCTTCTTAACACAAACCAATGTTTAGTGAAGATGTTTTGGTGTTAGATTTGGCTTGAGATTCACTATGGTATATAACACATTGAGCAGGACTCCCAGAGATTTCCTGGAGGCATGGAGATGGCTCAGCAGGACATCTGTGGTGCTGCTACATGAATGGGGGTGACAGAACAAGCAATGGCTGCAAATCTGTAAAGAGGTCGAGGAGATGATGGCTGCATCTCACCCTGAAGACTTTGCAGGAAACTAGGGGAAATGGAGGTCGGGATGAGGATCAAGGCAGATTGGACTAGCAAACATTCAGGCATTTGAAAAGTTATGCCCCCACAGAAAGCTGGACCTGAATGCTTACAGCAGCTGTATTCATAATCACCAAACACTGGAAGCCATCGAGATACCCTTCAATTGGTGAATGAATAGATACATTGTGCTACAACCATAAAGTGGGATCTTTTCAGAGATAAAAATAAATGAGCTATCAAGCCACAAAAAGACATGGATGAATCTTAAATGCATATGCTAAGTGAAAGAAGCAAGTATGAAAAGGCTACATACCATGACTGCTTGATTCCAAATATATGACATTCTGGAAAAGGCAAAGCTATAGCAGTAGATGAAAAGGCAAAGCTATAGCAGTTGCCACGAGTTTGAGGAGAGAGGAGGAGGGTTGATTAAGTAAAACAGAGGGGAATTTTTAGAGTGATGAAATTATTCTGTATGATGCTGTAGATATATGACATATGTATTTGTCAAAATTGATAGAAATTTACAGCAAAAAGAATGATCCTTAATGCATGCCCAAAATGTAGGAGGTAAGGATCTCAGGATTGAATGCAGAATATAACAAAATAATCTCACTATATTAAAAAAGTACGAAAAAATCTCTCTGAATGGAGTAGGAAGGAAAGGGGCTCACCTAAGTTAATTTGAATATGAGTGGAGTCTGTAAGTCTAAATGTGCAAGAAACTAGACATAAGCATTGTACTCTAGTTGGCCAAAATGTTTCCCATAGGACTACTGGTTAATAATTTTAATAATGCTTTACATGTATATTAGAACTGCACAATTAAGTAAATTGAACAATTGAGGTGGATGGTGGGAGCAGGGTTCTCTACTGTTGGGATGGGAGGTTACAGGGAAGCAAGAGAAGGAGATCAGAATGAACCATGTGATGGTAGATTTGCGTTGGAGGCATCAATATGATATAGACAGGTATAGATAAATGTATGCATTCAGGTTAGTGTGCACGTGTGTATCTCCTTGCTCTGTCATCTGGGAGGGTCTAGAGGTGGCAACATCCCAGGAGCAATGAGCACCCTTGACACCCAGATGTCAGCTTCTAGGATCATTCTCCAATAAAAGGAACCAGTGATTCTTGGAGAAATGCATGATTTCATGACCGGGGCAGGAAGAGTGCAGGATGCGCCTGGAATACTTTATAGTGCCAGAAAATAAGGTAGTGCTCAAAAAAGTTTTTTAAATCACAATAATAAAAATGTGCCAAAGGGATACAAGATTCAACTGAAGGTGCTTCCGATGGTTGAGGCTGGAACAATTTGTGTGAAAGAACAAATGAAGTAGTGTTGGATTATAATCCAAAGTACAGAATAAATATTTGTGAGTCCAAACTGATTTTAAAAAGTATTGAGTAAATAAGCAAATGGGGGAGAAGAGACAAATCTCTCATGAAGAAGAATTCCAAATGATTTATGTAGATGTTTTACCCTTGAGGTAGTGCGGCATAGCTCTGTACTCCTCAAGTGTGGGCTGCATATAGTGACTGTCTTCAAAAGAACATATATAAACAGTGGGGGGAAAGAATAAATTTACTCTGCAGAAACCTGATGAGTATTCCCATAGCCAAGTGATCAAGGTGATGAGTCATGTTCATAGCATGTAGCCTTTATAATTTTTTAAGTAAAAAAAGAAAACCTTTAGATAAGTCTTATCTATGTATTGCAGTATTTTGAAATTAACCCCTCACTCATTTCTTTGAGAGCTTAATAAAGCCCAGGGAATAATAATTTGCTGATTCAAAGATCTGTCTTATGAAAAGCATAATAAGTTAGAAGAGAAGAGAGATGAGCCTTTCAGCTTCATGGAGTTCTGCCATATTTGTTCAGGGAAGAGTAATCCATTGGCACAAATTATTGTCCTTTAAAACAAGTTTACATACATACACACATCTGGATCAGCACAAGAGGGAATATTTATATGCCAATTATTCCCAATTTCTATCTTAAACCTTTTAGGATTTGCATAATTTTCCCAGCTTACACCCTTTCTCCTTGAAGAGGTTCAATGAAGAATGCAGCCCATGTATTATAAGCTTAGCAAAGAATGATGCTCCCTCCTTTCTAGGAAAGGTGAATGACACTTGCAAAAGCACAGATATATGAATTAGAATTATGTTTTAGAGAAACTCCTAAAACATGGTATGATGCAATAGAGTAAATTTAATAACAAAGAAAACTCAATTCTATATGAGGCTAACTATTTTCAGCCTGGGTTTCCAGCCACCTCCTTTCTCACTTTTAGCAGATAAGTTCAACTTCTTCACAGAGAAAAGAGATTATTTAACAATAAATTCTCAATTCATTTTTTACTACATGATGTTTTACAGATTAAATAAGTTAAAATATGCTAGGCAATTAGAATAGTACTGACAAACTATTATTATGGATATTATTATAGATATTTATTACACATGGAGATATTATATATGTATATGTACATATATATATGTAGGTATATATAACTTCCTACAAGTACCTCAAATTCAATGCCTAAAAATAAAACTATCTTGTTTCCCTTCAACCCTACTTCCCCAATTAAGTTCCTTAACTCAGTGAATGATGCATAATTCAAAAATTCAGAAGCCAATGAAGCATTAGTTCTTTTCATTTCAAAAGAATTGTCTCCCAATTTGATGACTTCTGATTCCCCACTGTTACTACTTTGGTTCCTCACCTATGGACTGATTTGCAGTCTTGCTTCTAATTCTCTCATATTCTTCTCTTCTATGAACTGTAGACAAGGTGACCTCTCTAAAATACACATTCTTACCATGTTGTTTTTTACTTTTCTTCATGACCAGGCACCTGAATTCTTACCCATTCTCATCTCTTTTTACACTTCATTCTACAACCTGTTCTTAAGTCAATCTGAGTTATTTTAATTTTCTAAGTGATCCATGTTTTTACTCTGGACATTCCCTCTCTTCTAGAATGTTTTGTCACCTCCACTTCTTCATGACTAGTTTCCAAAATCATATCTGGAATCATCCCCTCTCAGAAGATTTCCTAACACCTTCAAATTGGGATGATATGGTCCCTGTATTCTCCCACAGGCTCACGTGTGTATAAACTATCTATACTTCCTATAAAAGAATCATAGTGTTTATCACATTTTAAATCAGTGATTCTCAAGCTTTAGTGGCCATTGGAATAGTCTGGAAGGTTTATTAAAATACAAATTGTTTGACTCACTTCCAGAGTTTTGGAATCAGTACTTCTGAAGTGGGACTTGCAAATGCATTTCTAACCAGTTCCCAGTTGATGTAGTGCTGCAGGTGAGGGCTAACTTCTTGAACACCAGATGGTGCTGGCTGAAGCAGTCTGCATCCCAGGGATTAACCTTGAATAGGGCATGAGGTTTACTTAGCTTGGCCCTGTGTAGGAAGAGAAAGAGATTTGTAGGTAGAACATTCTGAGAAGGCACTGAGTCCATGGAGTCAGATAATCACATTTCTGATGCACATTAAATATGAGAGTCATGTTTCCTTAGAAACAAAGAAATGGTGTGGTCACTGCAATAAATAAAGTCTCCTTATCATAACCAGTATAAATTATTGTAATAGCACACTTACTTACAAACTGCAATGTGTTCCCTAGGTGATCTACTCCAAAGGCTTCACTTTATATTTAAGGATATCTCTGTAGGACTCTAGTCCTTTATTTAAGGAGAGTCATGCTAAAATTATTGATCAATTAATGGTGAGCTGGCTCAAATCCCAGGACTGAGCATCAGGAATTAGATACATTATTGCCAAGAGATGCTCTGTGGACAATACCGGCAGTAATAATCAGACATGTGAACCCATGAGGCTTCAGGAGAGTATGAAACAAAGATCAAGTTTTAGTGTTCCAGGCGTTTTAGGTTGGGAAAAGGTTGCAAGCATAAGGGAGAATCCAAACCCAGTTACAGACAGCTGTTGTGGAGACCATCAGGCAGATGTGGTTTCAAATCCAGATATGCTACTTATCAGTATGGGTCTTCTCTGAACCTCTGTTTTCATCACCATTCTGATGCAAAATGGTGATTAATATATAGAGATCAAGATTGTTAGGAATAGACCAGACAAGGAATAATATTTTGACACATTAGAGTAACAGTAAATTATAGTTGTTACCACTACTACAAGACAGCTTATGTAGTGATCCAGGCACAGTAGAGCTTAGGTGGAGCCCAGGTCATAGGCTACAAGTGAGAGAGCATTACCAGTTCTAGGGTAGAGGATCTGAGATAGTCAAAGCTTCCTTAGGAAAAACACAGGTTTTTAAAAATCTCCTTCTTTCTGCTATCCCCCCTCACCTTTGCTCATCATGCTTCTTCACCTACTACTCAATCTTAAGTGGAATTAACAGTGCCACTGTTTCCCTAGAGAGAGGCTTATATGATTTACTCAGGATGGGGAAATGTCCTCCTGGGCTCCAGGGTTCCATGTCATGATGTCAGCTCTTAACACGTTAGGCTGTCCTCCTGCAGGGCAGCAACTAGTTGATGGATAGGTAGAGAAAAAGACAGACAATGAAATTGGTGGACAAGGGCATTGAAACAGCTATTATAACCATGTTCCATAAGATCAAGAATGTAAAGCAAAGCATGAATATAATGTGGAGAAAATATAAGCTAGAAAACAGATCTAAATGTAACTTCTAGGCCATCTAAACATTACCAGAATTTAAAAATTCACTGGGAGATATTAATAGAAAATTAGATGGCATAGACAAAAGCAGTAAAATTAAATACATTACGATTAAACTATGCAAATGAAACACAGACAGAAAAAAAAAAAAAGAAACCTGACAAAATGTAACAGTTCTGTTATCTGTAAATATTATCAATTAACCATAATTCATTTGGTTGTAATTTATGTCCTAATAGAAGAGGACAAAAAGATGGATGAAAAAATATTTGATACAATATGGATAAACATCTTCCAAATTTGATAAAAACCAATGGACACAAGGAATAAAGAAACTCAGTGAAACTCAAGTAACATTAAAACCAATAAGGAAATGACCATGGCTCTTCATAATCAAATTTCTGAAAACCTGTGAAAAGAGAAAAATCTTAAATCATCAGGAGAAAAAAAAATATTTTGTGCACAGATGAACAATGATAATGGCTTAACAGAAAAATAAAAGGAAAGAAAAAAATTATCAAAAACCTACTAAGCATAAGAAAACAGACTTCAGAATGATAAATATTATTGGGATAGAGAGTAATTTTTTATAATGATAATCATTTCATCAAGAAGGCATAACACTGCTAAATGTGCACTCAATAATTGAATTTTAAAATAACTGAAACAGCCGTGGACAAAATTAAATAATAAATAGAACTATAATTATAGTTTAAATATTTAACATGTTTTTTCTCAGTAATTGTTAGAATAAGTTGACAAAATCAGTAACACTAATTTGAACAAAACCGTAAAGAAACCAGACATGATTCTTACAAGGTGCTTTAATCCAACAACTGAACCATAGTAGTTTCAAGTTCAAATAAACCTTAGCCAAAATAGACCATATTTTGTGTAGTAAAACAAGCCTCAGTAAGTTTAAAATAATTTAAGTCATTAAGACTGTTTGTCTTAACCTCAACAAAATTTAACTGAAATTTAATAAGGTGTTTTTTTTAATTTAATTTATTTTTTACACAAAAGATTATTAGTTATCTATTATATATATATTAGTGTGTATATGTCAATCACAATTCATCCCACCCCCACCACCCCCAAACACACTTTCTCCCCTTGGTGTCCATATGTTTGTTCTCTACATCTGTATCTCCATTTCTGCACTGTAAACCAGTTCATCTGTACCATTTTTCTAGATTCCATATATATGCATTAATATACGATATTTGTTTTTCTCTTTCCTACTTCACTCTGTATGACAGTCTCCAGGTCCATCCACATCTCTACAAATGACCCAATTTCATTCCTTTTTATGGCTGAGTAATATTCCATTGTATATATGTACCACATCTTCTTTATCCATTCCTCTGTTGATGGACATTTAGGTTGCTTCCATGACCTGGAAATTGTAAATAGTTCTGCAATGAACATTGGGGTGCTTGTGTATTTTTGAATTATGGTTTTCTCTAGGTACATGCCCAGAAGTGGGATTGCTGGGTCATATGGTCATTCTATTTTAGTTTTTTAAGAAACCTCTATACTATACTCCATAGTGGCTATATCAATTTACATTCCCACCAACAGTGCAAGAGGGTTCCCTTTTCTCCACACCCTCTCCAGAATTTATTGTTTGTAGATTTTTTGATGATGGTCTCTCTGACTAGTGTGAGGTGGTACCTCATTGTGGTTTTGATTTGCATTTCTCTAATAATTAGTGATGTTGAGCAGCTTTTCATGTGTTTGTTGCCCATCTGCATGTCTTCTTTGGAGAAATGTCTATTGAGGTCTTCCGCCCATTTTTTGATTGGGTTTTTTGATTTTTATAATATTGAGCTGCATGAGCTGTTTATATATTTTGGAGATTAATCCTTTGACAGTTGATTTGTTTGCAAATATTTTCTCCCATTCTGAGGGTTGTCTTTTTGTCTTATTTCTTTTGCTGTGCAAAAATTCTTAAGTTTCATTAGGTCCCATTTGTTTATTTTTGGTTTTATTTCCATTACTCTAGGAGGTGGATTAAAAAAGATCTTGCTGTGATTTATGTCAAAGCGTGTTCTTCCTATGTTTTCCTATAAGAGTTTTATAGTGCCCATACTTACATTTAGGTCTTTAATCCCTTTTGAGTTTATTTTTGTGTGTGGTGTTAGGGAGTGTTCTAACTTCATTCTTTAACATGTAGCTGTCCTGTTTTCCCAGTACTGCTTATTGAAGAAACTGTCTTTTCTCCACTCTATATCATTACCTTCTTTGTCATAGATTAATTGACCATAAGTGCATGGGTTTATCTCTGGGTTTTCTATCCTGTTCCACTGATCTAAATTTCTGTTTTCTTTCCAGTACCATATTGTCTTGATTACTGTAGCTTTGTATTGTAGCCTGAAGTCAGGGAGTCAGAGTCCTCCAGCTCTGTTTTTTTCCTTCAATATTGCTTTAGCTATTTGGCATCTTTTGTGTCTCCATACAAATCCTAAGATCTTTTGTTCTAGTTCTGTAAAAAATACCATTGGTAATTTGATAGGGATTGCACTGAATCTGTATATTTGTTTGAGTAGTACAGTCATTTTCACAATATTGATTTTCCAATCCAAGAACATGGTATATCTCTCCATCTGTTTGTGTCATCTTTGATTTCTTTCATCAGTGTCTTATAGTTTTCAGAGTACAGGTCTTTTACCTCCTTAGGTAGGTTTATTCCTAGGTATTTTATTCTTTTTGTTGCAGTGGTGAATGGGATTGTTTCCTTAACTTCTCTTTCTAATCTTTCATTGTTAGGGTATAGGAATGCAAGAGAGTTCTGTGCATTAATTTTGTATCCTGCAACTGTACTAAATTCATCAATTAGCTCTAGTAGTTTTCTGGTAGCATCTTTAGGATTCTCTATGTATATTATCATGTCATCTGCAAACAGAGACAGTTTTACTTCTTTTCTAGCTTGTATTCCTTATATTTCTTTTTCTTCTCTGATTGCTGGGGCTAAGACTTCCAAAACTATGTTTAATAAGAGTGGTGAGAGTGGACATCCTTGCCTTGTTCCTGATCTTAGAGGAAATGTTTTCAGTTCATCACCACTGAGAATGATTTTGGCTGTGGGTTTGTCATATATGGCATTTATTATGTTCAGGTAGGTTCCCTCTATGCCCACATTCTGGAGAGTTTTTATCATAAACGGTGTTGAATTTTGTCAAAAGTTTTTCTGCATCTATCAAGATGATCATGTGGTTTTTATTCTTCAGTTTGTTAATATGGTGTATCACATTGATTGATTTGCATATATTGAAGAATCCTTGCATCCCTGGAATAAATCCCACTTGATCATGGTTTATGATCCATTTAGTATGTGGTTGGATTCTGTTTGCTAGTATTTTGTTGAGAATTTTTCCATCTATATTTATCAGTGATATTGGTCTGTAATTTTTTTTTTTTTTTTGTAGTATCTCTGGTTTTTGTATCAGGGTGATGGTGGCCTTGTAGAATGCGTTTGAGAGTGTTCCTTTCTCTGCCATTTTTCAGAAGAGTTTGAGAAGGATGGGTGTTAGCTCTTCTCTAAATGTTTGATAGAATTCACTTGTGAAGCCATCTGGTCTTGGACTTTTGTTTGTTGGAAGGTTTTTAATCACAGTTTCAATTTCATTGTTTGTTATCGGTCTGTTTATATTTTCTATTTCTTCCTGGTCCAGTCTTGGAAGGTTATACCTTTCTAAGATTTTGTCCATTTCTTCCAGGTTTTCTATTTTATTGGCATAGAGTTGCTTGTCGTAGTCTCTTATGATGCTTTGTATTTTTGCAATGTCCATTTCTACTTCTCCTTTTTCATTTCTAATTTTATTGATTTGAGTCCTCTCCCTTTTTTTCTTGATGAGTCTGGCTAAAGGTTTATCAACTTTGTTTTCCTTCTCAAAGAACCAGCTTTTAATTTTATTGGTCTTTGCTATTGTTTTCTTTGTCTCTATTTCATTTATTTCTGCTCTGATCTTTATGATTTCTTTCCTTCTACTAACTATGGGTTTTGTTTGTTCTTCTTTCTCTAGTTCCTTTAGTTGTAAGGTTAGATTGTTTATTTGAGATTTTTCTTGTTTCTTGAGGTAGGATTTTATTAGTATAAACTTCCCTCTTAGAACTGCTTTTGCTAAATCCCATAGGTTTTGGATCATATTGTTTTCATTGTCATTTATTTCTAGGTATTTTTTGATTTCCTCTTTGATTTCTTCAGTGAGCACTTGGTTATTTAGTAATGTATTGTTTAGTGTCCATGTGTTTGTGTTTTTACGGTTTTTTCCCTGTAATTATTTCTACTCTCATAGTGTTGTGGTCAGAAAAGATGCTTGATGTGATTTCAATTTTCTTAAATTTACCAAGGCTTGATTTGTAACCTAAGATGTGATCTATTTTGGAGAATGTTCCATGTGCACTTGAGAAGAAAGTGTTATCTGCTGTTTTTGGATGGAATTTCCTATAAATATCAATTAAATCTATGTGGTCTATTGTGTCATCTAAAGCTTGTGTTTCCTTTTTAATTTTCTCTCTAGATAATCTGTCCATTGGTGAAAGTGAGGTGTTAAAGTCCACCACTATTATTGTGTTATTGTAGATTTCCTCTTTTATAGCTGCTAGCATTTGCCTTATGTATTGAGGTGCTCCTATGTTGGGTGCATGTATATTTATAATTGTTTTATCTTCTTCTTGGATTGATCCCTTGATCATTATGTAGTGTCCTTCCTTGTCTCTTGTAACATTCTTTATTTTAAAGTCTATTTTATCTGATATGAGTATTGCTACTCCAGTTTTATTTTGATTTCCATTTGCATGGAATATCTATTTCCATCCCCTCACTTTCAGTCTGTATGTGTCCCTAGTTCTGAAGTGGGTCTCTTTTAAACAGCATATATATGGGTCTTGTTTTTGTATCCATTCAGCAAGCCTGTATTTTTTGGTTGGAACATTTAACCCATTCACGTTTAAGGTAATTATTGTTATGTATGTTCTTATTACCATTTTCATAATTATTATGGGTTTGTTTTTGTAGGTCCTTTTCTTCTCTTGTGTTTCTCACTTAGAGAAGTTCCTTTACCATTTGTTGTAGAGCTGCTTTGGTGGTGCTGAATTCTCTTAGCTTTTGCTTGTCTGTAAAGCTTTTGATGTCTCCATCAACTCTGAATGAGATCCTCACCGGGTAGAGTAATCTTGGTTTTAGGTTCTTCCCTTTCATCACTTTAAATATATTGTGCCACTGCCTTCTGGCTTGTAGAATTTCTGCTGAGAATTCAGCTGTTAACCTTATGCGAGTTCCCTTGTATGCTATTTATCATTTTTCCCTTGTTGCTTTTAATAATTTTTCTTTGTCTTTAATTTTTGTCAATTTGATTACTATGTGTCTCATTGTGTTTTCCTTGGGTTTATCCTGCCTGGGACTCTCTGCACTTCCTGGATTTGGGTGGTTATATCCTTTCCCACGTTAGGCAAGTTTTCAACTATAATCTCTTCAAATATTTTCTCGGGTCCTTTCTCTCTCTCTTGTCCTTCTGGGATCCCTATAATGCGAATGTTGGTGCATTTAGTGTTGTCCCAGAGGTGTCTTAGGCTGTCTTCATTTCTTTTTACTTTATTCTGTTCTGTGGCAGTGAATTCCACCATTCTGTCTTCCAGGTCACTTATCCATTTTCTGCCTCGGTTATTCTGCTACCAATTCCTTCTAGTGTATTTTTCATTTCAGTTATTTTATTGTTCCTCTCTGTTTGTTTGTTCTTTAATTCTTCTAGGTGTTTGTTCTTTAATTCTTCTAGGTCTTTGGTAAACATTTCTTGCATCTTCTCAATCTTTGCCTACATTCTTTTTCTGACATCTTGGATCATCTTCACTATCATTACTTTGAATTCTTTTTCTGGAAGGTTGTCTATCTCCACTTCGTTTAGTTGTTTTTCTGGGGTTTTATCTTGTTTTTTCACCTGGTACATAGACCTCTGCCTTTACCTTTTGTCTGTTTTTCTGTGAATGTTGTTTTCATTCCACAGGCTGCAGTATTGTAGTTCTTCTTGCTTCTGCTGTCTGCCTTCTGGTGGATGAGGCTATTGAAGAGGCTTGTGCAAGCTTCCTGATTGGAGACACTTGTGGTGGTGGATAGAGTTGGGTGTTGCTCTTGTGGATAGAGCTGGGTGCTGCTCTGGTGGGCAGAGCTCAGTAAAACTTTAATCTACTTGTTTGCTGGTGCATGGGCCTGAGTTCCCTCCCTATAGGCTGTTTGGCCTGAAGTGACCCAGCACTCATACCTACTGGCTCTTTGGTGGTACCAATGGTGGTCTCCTGGAGAGCTCACACCGAGGATCACTACCCAGAACTTCTGCTGCCACTGCCCCTGGCCCCAGGGTGAGCCACTGCTACCCCCTGCCTCTGCAGGAGACCCTACAGCACTAGCAGGTTAATATGGTTCAGCCTCCTTTGGGGTCACTGCTTCTTCCCCTTGGGTTCTGATGCGTGCGCTACTTTGTGTGTGCCCTCTAAGAGTGGAGTCTTTGTTTCCCCCAGTCCTGTCAGTCCTGCAATCAAATCCTGCTAGCCTTCAAAGTATGATCCACTGGGAATTCTTCCTCCTGTTGCCAGAACCCCAGGTTGGGAAGCCTGATGTGGGGCTCAGAACCTTCACTTCAGTGGGTGGATTTCTGTGGTACAACAGTGTTCCATTTTGTGTGTCACCTACCCAGTGGTTATGGGATTTCATTTTATTGTGATTGCACCTCTCCTACCATCTCATTGTAGCTTCTCCTTTGACTTTGGATGTGGGGTATCTTTTTCAATGAGTTCCAGTGTCTTCCTGTCAATGATTGTTCAACAGTTAGTTGTGATTCTGGTGTTCTCTCAGGAGGGAGTGAGTGCACATCCTTCTACTCCCAATCTCCCAATAAGGAAGTGTCTTTAACATCTTCATATATTTGGAAATTAAGCAGCCCATTTCTTAATAACTCCTGAGTCAATGAAGAAATTTTAAAAGTTATTGGAAAATAATTTTGAGCTGAAAGACAATGGAAAACAGTATCTATCAAAATTTGCAGGACACAGCTAAAGGTAAAAGTATATCATTAAATGCCTGTATTACAAAAGACCTCTAAAATCAGTGACCTATATTTTCACATTGAGAAGCTAGTAAAATAGGAACTAATTTAATCTAAAAAACTAAATAACAAAGGTAAGAACAAAAATCAATACAAGTCCTAAAAAGCAACAGAGTAAAATCAACAAAACAAAACTTGATTCTTTAAAATACCCACCAAGACTGATCAAGAACAAAAGAGACCAAGATAAGTCAGAGAGAGAGAGAGATAAATACATGACTTCACATATATGTGGAATCTAAAAAAAAAGGAAAAAAAAGAACAAATGAACAAATGTAACAAAAGAGAAATAGACTCATACAAACAGAGAATAAACAGGTGATTGCCAGGGAGGAAGGGGGTGGGAGATCAGTGAAATACGAAAGAGAAATTAAGCAGGACAAACTTCCAGTTACAAAATTAATGAGTCATAAAGATGAAATGTAAAAACAAAAAGAAATAAAATACTCAGATGGAAAAGAAAAGAGAACAAAAGAGTAAGGAAAAAAAGAGACACTATTGTAGCTCCTACAGATATTAAGAGATAATAAGATAATATCAATAATATAAACAACTGTCTGACAAAATATTTGACAACTTAGATAAAAAGGACTAACGCCCTAAAAGGCAAAAACTATTAAAAATTAATCAAGGAGAAAAAGAAAATCTGCATTATCCTTTATCTCTTAAATAAACAGAATTTATCATTAAAAATAGTTCCACAAAGTAAACTCTAGACCCCATGTCCCATGGTGATTTTATGAAATTGTTTGGAAGACATAATACCAATTAATATCAAAGATAAAGTCCTCAAAAAAATATTAACAAATTCAATCTCATCATTTATATTAAAAGCATAATCTATGATCACTGAAATAGGTTTATTCCAGGAAGAAAAGAATGTTTTAACATTTGAAAATCAGTAAAAATAATAAATTTAATTATTAAAAATGTAATACATATCAGTAGATGCTGAGAAAAGCATTAGGCAAAGTTCAATGTACATTTTCTACAAAAATACTTAGCAAACTTAGCAAAAATACTTAGCAATATCTTTTACCTACTAAAGGGTATCAACAAAAACCTCCACATAAAATCATACTGAATGTTGAAAGAATGATGTTTTCTCTGCAAAATCAACAAGGGAGCGTCTTCTTACCACTTCTATTCAGCATTATGCTGGAGGCCCTAACGAATATATTAAGGCAAGAAGAAGAAAAAAAAGTCACACATTTTGTAAGGAAAGAAATAACTGTCTTTATTTTTTTTTTTTGGAAACAATATAATTGTGTAGACAGAAAATAGTAAAGAATCTACAAAATAGCTACTAGAATAATAAGTGAATTTACCAAGGTCATGTGATACAGTCATATACAAAAATCAAATATACTTCTATAAATTAATGAACAATTTAAATTTAAAAATCAAAATATTAGGAATAATATGAAATAATCTGACCTATTAAGGGATATAACCAACAAAACTTAGGTAAGGTTTTACACTGGAAATTATAAAACATCAATGAGAGAAATATAACAATGACATAAGTGGAGAATTATGCAACGTTCATGAAGGAGACAATATTGTTTTATGTCAATTCTCTCCAAATTGCCCTATAAATTCAACAAAACATCAAACATATACACACTACTATATATAAAATAGATAACCAGCAAGGACCTACTGTATAGCACATGGAACTGTACTCATAATTTTGAAATAACCTATAAGGGAAAAGAATCTGAAAAAGAATATATACATATATAAATATAACATCAAACAAAATTCCACTAGTCATTTTTTCCCAGAAATTGACAACCTAATACTAAAATTTCCATGGAAAAACAAATGGTCTCTAATAGCCAAAATAATTGTGAAAAAGGAAAACAAAGTTGGAGGAATTGCACTACCTGATTCTGTGACTTACTATAAAGCTATAAGATTTAGGGGCATATTGGTCAATAGAACAAAATAGAGTCCAGAAAGACTCCTACATATATGTTTAACTAGTTTTAGAGTGTTAGTACTTTTATGTATTATATGTAAATCTAATCTTGTGTTAAAACTTATGAAATTATGTATAGAAAATAAAGTTAATTTTACTTTCTCTAAGTTTAAAAATAAAATTAAATAAATAAAAGGCCATCTGGTACACCACTATGGAGAACAGTATTCAGGCTCCTTATAAAACTAAAAATAGAGCTACCATATGATCCTGCAAACCCACTCCTGGACTATACCTGGAGAAAAGTGTGGTCTGAAAGGATACATGTAACCCAATGCTCATTGCAGCACTGTTTACAGTAGCCAACACATGGAAACAACCTAAATGTCCATCAACAGAGGAGTGGATGAAGAAGATGTGGTACACATATACAATGAAATATTACTCCATCATTAAAAAGAATGAAACAATGCCATTTGCAGCAACATGGATGGACCTAGAGACTGTCATACTGAGTGAAGTAAGTCAGACACAGAAAGATAAATATCATATGATATCACTTATATGGGGAATCTAAAAAGAAATGATATAAATGAACATATTTACAAAACTGAAACAGATTCACAGACTTAGAGAATGAACTTATGGTTACCAGGGGGCAAGAGTGGAGGAAAGGGATAGTTAGGGAGTTTGGGATTGACATGTACACACTCCTAAATTTAAAATGGGTAACCAACAATGACCTACTGTATAGCACAGGGAACTCTGCTCAATGTTATTTAACAAGCTAAATGGGAAAAGAATTTGAAAAAGAATAGATAGATACATGTATATGTAGAACAGAATCACTCTGCGGTACACCTGTATCACAACATTGTTAATCAACTATACTCCAATATAAAATGAAAAGTTTTTAAAAAATGGCCACAATTTTGAACACTTTAGAGAAATTACATGCAAATAGCCAATAGTCACATGAAAAGAAATGCTTAACAGAATTGATAATAGGGAGACTCATATTAATATCACAATGTAATACAATTAAATACCCATTTAACTGCTAAAATTACAAGAACAAACAATATGAAGCATTAGCACAAATGAGTAACTCCATTGTGGGGGGATGGTGTGAAGCATAACTGATAAAATCTCTTTGGAAAATAGTTCAGCAGTTTCTAGTAAAATGCAACGTTCATTTATCACAACCTAGCAATTACACTATTGGCATATGCTGAAAAGAATTGAAAACATACATCTACACAAAGACATACACACAAATGTCCATAGAAGATTTTATCAAAACAGGTAAAAATTGAACACAAATTCACCAGCAACTGAATGGAGAAACAAATTATTGTATACTCATACAATAGAATACTTCTCAGCAATAAAAATACAGGAAGTACTGATACACACAACAGCATTAGTGAATCTCAGAAACATTATGATGAACAGAAGAAGACTGACACAGAAATCTCTATAATGTATGATTTTATATATTTGGAACTATAGAAAGATGATTTGAATCTATAGTTAGAAAGCATGTCAGTGATTGTCCGGGGAATAGTGGCTTGCCTGGGATGAGGTACAAAGTATGTTTTTGCCTAATAGAAATATTCTATACCTTGATTTTGGTGGTGGTTACATGATGTATAAATCTGTCCCAATTCATTAAAAGATACATTACAATAGTGTCATTTTAATGTATGTAAAACTATACTTCACAAATTTGATTTTTAAAAATGAAGGTGAAATAATTGCATTTTGCCTCAGACAAAAGTGGGGAGATTTTATCTTCTGCTGACTGCACTACAAGAATTGCTGAAAATTATTTCCAGAGTGAAGAGAAATGACTCCAGATGAAAGCCCACATCTGAAGGAAAGAATAAAGAATACCAGACAATATTTTTTAAAAATCTATCTATCTATCATCTGTCATTTCTGTGTCTCTGTTTCTGTCTTTCTTTCTTTCTCCACCCATTCACCATCTATTCATCCACCCATCTAACTATCATTTTATTCTGTGTATTCACCATATTCTGTTTCGCCCAAGAGCTACTTCTCCTGGCTTTGTACATCTTTACTGGAACACTTACCTCACTGTAGTGTAATTGGCTATTTATATGTCTGATTAATTTGGCTTTGTGCCTTCCAAGGGTGTAGACTACATTGGTCTTTCTTACTAATATTTTTGCAACAATTAGAATGGTTCCAGGCTGACTCAGTTAAGATTGTGAAAGAACATAAAAATGATTTAATGAAAAAAAAAAAAAAACAAAGAGAAAACTGAATTGTTGATTTGGAGAAAAAGTTTCCTATTTTTCATAAGGAAAAGTCATTAATGAGCTAGAATTTAAATTCTAGGGTCCAATTGTAATATTTATTTATCACTAAAACAAAAACAAAATAATCATTCCTTTTTAAGCAGGCTACTCCAGGGGCCACAACTAATACAATGCAGCTTCCACACTGAAAAAGCTAGTCATCCAGTTGAGATTATTCAAAGGCCTGCACACATCAGAGCATATCTGATGTTAGATACATAATGAGCAGTGAGTATCCAGAGCTCTTTTGTTGAACATGTAGTAGATGACATCATGAGAGGGAATCATTAGAGCAGGACATCAACAAAAGCAGAGAAGAGAGAGCATGTGTGGATTAGCTGGTAGATAAGTTTGAAGAACAATATTTTGGTTGACAAATGGAGGGCATTTCTAAGGGACAAAGGAGACCAACAGAGGAGAAATGTTTTGTACATGAAATATTAAAAGACAAGCAAGATATGTGGGGATCAGATTAAGAACAATCTTGAAGGAAGTGACAATTACTTTATTTGCTATTACAGAGATGCTATTGGAGGCATTTTATTCCTTTAGAGTAAACCACTGCATTCATAGTATGAGCAATATCTTAGTAACTCTGATGTACTGCTCCCTGTGCTAGGCATTTTATACACACTATATTAGAAAACTATCACAACAACCCTAAACTGAGAGAAAGATCATTTACTGACATTGCCCAAGGTCAAATAAGTAATAAGCAGCAGAAGAAAGAATCCTAATTGAATTCTATGACTCCAGAAAACATCCTGTTTTCCTATCCACCTGATTGCAAACAAGACATAGCATTTCCAACAGCCTGTAGGCATCAGAAAATCCTCCATGCCCAAGTGATTGTCACAAGATGTGCAGGACTGAGCTTTACATTCTCTATCCATTTCCAATTACATTTAAATTCATAATCATGAGCTTATAAAAAAGATGTTTACTTCACTGGGTGCTGCCCTTGTCTCCTAGTTGTATCCATGTCTAGCAGAAGACAGAACTTAATGGTCTATGAAAACCTTGAGGAAAAAAAAAAAACTGCATATTTGGAAACCAATGATTCCAAGAGTTTTGTTTCTTAAACTGCTTGAAAGTTCCCAAGAAGTAGGTTTCTGATAGATCTGGCTTCTCTCACAGCTCCCCCCTTGTCATCACACTCTATAGAAAGAACTATTTCAGCTGCATTTGAAGGAGAATTTTAAGGTTATAAGGTCTGCAGATCATTTTTTATACATCATTTCATGGAATTTTTAAAGTCCGTAACAACCACATTACAAAATGAATATGTACGCTCCTCACCCCATGTGGTTTCTCTCTATTTAGCAGGATAATTTCCTGGTTTCACAGACACAAATCAGTTTCTAATAATCTTTCTCATTCAGACATTTGATCTCCTAAAGAACTGTTGGGTGTATTCAGTGATATGTAATGAACAAGAACCACACAAAATATAAAGCAAGGGAGGGAATGGTCCGTTGACTCTGGCTCAGGCACTATTCAAGTATCTTAAGACCTAATATTCTACTTTAACATGGATCCTTTGAAGTTGTCTTTGTGTGATTTCGAGAACAAGTAGGCTCCCTGCTCACTGATTGGAAAGGTTCTGTCACCTTTGTAGGCATGAAAATCCTCAGAGAACAGACTCCATTAGTGGGTTAAAGCGATCAAGCAAAGCCAGTTAAATTTACCTTGGAGAGTTGTTCTTAGGATAGTACATCAAGAGACAAATACAATCACCAAATTATGTCTGCAGCCTGACAGAAGACAGGGGTAGAGAAAAATAATTCTCCTGGTGAGTGGTTCTCAGGTGTCCCTGAGATAAGACATTCTTACTCTAGGAAGAAGTTTTTTATAATCATTCTCCTCTGCTGTTCCCTCTCCCATTCACTTTTCCCAAACAATGTATCACCATTTCAAAAACATGTATTCAATGTTTATTCATGTTTCTTTATCACTGGCCATTGTAAATATGAACAGATGTAAAACATGTTTCAGATTCACATGACAGAAATAGTAAGGTTTTCCAACAAAATGCTAATGACATCTTCGTGGTACACCTAATAGACTGAGACCCATGAGGACAAGACATTTGCTCCTCAAAGCCAGAAGGCATACTAATATACCCCTAGTGTTTGGGAAGATGTCCTCCTAAAATATTACAATTTTAGGGCTTGAAGGCCCCAAATTTTTTGAAAATATTTCAGATATTTTTGGTATATGTTCTTGTATGTGGTTGTAGAAAATCCTATTTTCTCATCTTAATGTTAAATTCCTTGAATACAAGAATCTGGCTATATGAATCTTACTTATCATTGTATCCAAATGATATTTTAGGCTTTATTCTTTCTAAATTTACTTTCAAACATACCATGTCTTGGTCTGTCTGTACTACATTCTAGACAAAATTACTTTGATTCATCTTCCATCTCACTAAGTCTTTATCTGTGTCCACTTTATTCAACATCAAGTCTGTTAAGTTTTTTAAATCTTAATTTTGGAAAGATATACCCAAATTCTAATGACTTTATTCAATAATTTGTAAACCAGATGCGACATTCTTGGTATCTCTCTGAAGATGTGACTTCCTCAGCTACAAGATATCCTTTTCTGATGGTTTTGGCTCCTTTCGTATTATTGGTTGAATTTCAAATCTCAGTGAGTTTTAATTATTCTGTTTTGTCAAATTCCTGCTTAACTGCCTGTGTTATGTACTAAAGCCTGCCAGATGAGGTGGTGGTAAGCAGGGTATATATTGCAGGTGATAGCAGGTTTTCCTGTGGGTGCTGGGAATATCCTTTCTCCTCCTGCCTTGAGACAGTACCTCAGGGGTCAGCTTCCCACTGATTTGACCTCTGAGCAAAAGCCCTTGCAGACAGCTCCTTCATATGAGCAGTGTGGGCAGATGAGCATGAAGGTTTACCTTCTCTGAGTATAACACCTTTATCTCCTTGACTTCTTTCTGATGGTAAGAAATTTCTCAGGACTTCCCTTTATTGTGTTTCAGGCTGTTACCTGGATTTATCTGTCTATGTATTTGACCGTTACCTGGATTTATCTGTTACCTGGATTTATCTGTCTATGTATTTGGCTCTTTTTGCTTTCCAAATTTGGAAATTCTTCAACATGTATGGTGTGCTAATAGCACTTTTTAACTTTTTCCAACAGATTGTTTATCAGTAATGATTCATTGTGCAGGTACTCTGTAACGACTGCTGTTCTAGGACTTGGGATTTAGCATGAACCAAAGGGACAAAGGCCATGTTCTTATGGATCATTCTAGAGAATAAGACAATTAAAAAAAGATTGATAATTCAATGACCAAGGTTAAATGCCTCCAAATTTGAAAAAGAAAGAAAGAAAGAAAGAAAGAAAGAAAGAAAGAAAGAAAGAAAGGAAGGAAGGAAGGAAGGAAGGAAGGAAGGAAGGAAAAAGAGAAAAAGAGGAGGGAAGGAAGGACGGAAGGAAGGAAGGAAGGAGGGAGAGAGGAAGGGAGGGAGGAGGGGAGGAGGAAAGGGGAGAAATCAGGGGAAGTGATAAAGAGTACCTGGCGATACCATTCCATACTGCGTGGAGAGTGAAGTATCTGTGAGGATGTGTCATTTGAACAGCCACATGAATGAAATAAAGGAAGTATGAATACATGTGGAAGAAGATAAACCAAGATACTGAGACTTCCCTAGTGGTCCAGCAGTTAAGACTCCATGCTCCCAATTCAGGGGGCCCAGGTTCAATCCCTGGTCAGGGAACTATATCCCTCATGCTGGAATTAAGAGCCCACATGCTGTAACTAAAAGATCCCACACATGGCAGTTAAGACCTGGCACAGCCAAATAAATAAATAAATATTTTTTAAAAAGATAAGCAAAGATAAACAAAGCAAGTACAAAGCTCTGAGGGAGGTACATGGATAAAGGTTGGGGGGATTTGGAA
Source organism: Monodon monoceros (assembly GCF_005190385.1). Lineage (NCBI taxonomy): Eukaryota > Metazoa > Chordata > Mammalia > Artiodactyla > Monodontidae > Monodon > Monodon monoceros. The sequence goes on along the minus strand of NW_021703772.1, from coordinate 106,330,371 downwards.
GGCCAGGGCAGGTGGAATTTTGTGAGCAATGGGGAAAAGAAAAGTAAGTTAGCTTGAACAGGTAGTTTTAGACCCAGGCACATGATGGAGATTTTTTTGTCATTTCATTTCAATTATACCATCATCATGTCAGTGTAACAAAGTTCTAGATTTCTTCAATAAAGGGGCTTAATTCTTTTTAACATCATTTCCCATTAATATTTTCCTCATGACAACTATTAACATTATAAGAAATGAGTGCTTTATAGAACCATATTTCTTGAGAATTTTTCAATAGAAACAGTTTCTACTACATAATAGTGATATTATGATTTTGACTCAGAGGTCAGACCTACATTGCCCGACTTCTAAACAAAATGCCTTTTTATAATTTCAAATCTTGACCCAATCACATATATTAGATTTTTCCCCATTTCTCCACAGGTTGCAAAAAATAACATATATCCTCAGTTTATAATTTAGGAAACAGAAAAGTATAAAGCTTTTAAATCTATAGTATAGTATAGTATAAATCTATAGTAACTGTCAGCCATATAACTTAAAGTCCAAAGTAACGGTTAAAATTAGATGATGTACAACTAAATTTAGAATATTTTAAATACTTTTTTCATAATAATAAATTTATCTAAAGCCAATTCAATTTAGGAGAAAAAATAAGAAATATATATATATTTTTTCAAAATATCCCTATCATGTACTAGACACTTGCTGTTCATGGTTGTACATGAGTTTCATGTCTTGCTGATTTTATACCTGTGAAGTAGGTATTAATTCCATGGATTTTTTAAAAGATTTTTTTTGATGTGGACAATTTTTAAAGTCTTTATTGAATTTGTTACAATATTGCTTCTGTTTTATGTTTTGGGTTTTTGGCCGCAACATATGTAGGATCTTAGCTCCCCAACCAGGGATCGAACCTGCAACCCCTGTATTAGAAGGCTAGGTCTTAACCACTGGACGGCCAGGGAAGTCCCCACTTCCATATTTTTAAAATAACAAATTTAAAAATTAGTGCTTAGAGAAATGTAGTGGGGAGATAACAGAATCAAAATTCAAACACACTTTCTAATGCCAAGATCAATAATAAATTACATTCATTAACCAACATTTATATTCAAAAAATACAGAAGTTAATGATAGTGTCCTTAGCCTCAATAAGTGTATTGTTTAAAATAAGCTTAATGTCTAGGATTTCATCTGTAATAATACTGACAATTTAAGATTTTTTTCTATACATCATAAAACTTTGTCTTTTATTTTCCATACTCCTGAATGTACAGATAAGGAAACAAAGGCTCTGATGGATTAAATGGTTCGCCAACGTCACGCAGTTGCAAAGTGGCAGGGTTGAAACGTCAATGTAGCCGCTCTGTCCCAGAACATTTTCCATGGAGCTCCTGCTACCTCTCTGTGCTTCACCTCTACCTATGCCCTTTAAATGATAAACTCAGTGAAGCTTTCTCTGTGGTGTGAATTACTATTGCTAGGTATAAACCCAAGATCTTAAAGAAATGAACACAGTCATGATTTTTTTTTGCGGGGGGCGGTACGCGGGCCTCTCACTGTTGTGGCCTCTCCCGTTGCGGAGCACAGGCTCCGGACACGCAGGCTCAGAGGCCATGGCTCACGGGCCCAGCCGCTCCACGGCATGTGGGATCTTCCCGGACCGGGGCACGAACCCGTGTCCCCTGCATCGGCAGGCGGACTCTCAACCACTGCGCCACCAGGGAAGCCCAGTCATGATTTTTTAAGGTAAATAAATGTTGGGCTCACTTATCCTGCCTGATCAATGTCTGAATACAATGAATATAGTGGGGAGGGGAAATACGTGGGAGGAAAAGAAAATAGTATTATGAAAAGTGAATACAGAAGGCGGTGACATGTTCTGCATGATTTAAGGGTAGAGAGAAAAAGATTGGTCTTATTTTCTTCAGGATGAACCCTTGGTCTCTCCTCGTTTCACAGGGGAGCAGCATATCTCAGAAAATGAATGTATCTTCAGATTTTAATGTCATCGCCATGGAAGTTGCTGGAAGGTGTTGCTATGATCTTCCCCCACACTGGAGGATTTCCTGATGTATGTTCTGTTGATGAAAATTTAGAAGACCAGGGGAGATGATGAAATATAGCTAAGTGATTCAGAGAGTAAATATTAGGCTCAGTGCCTGATTGCTTCATATTTTAAATATTTCAATTCTCCCTGCATGACTGGACGGGAGTAAAGTACTCACTATTTAGCAACTTCAGCCACAAAAAACACCTTAATAGCATCACTCAAAATGTGTACTGTCCTCTTTAGAGTAATGGACTTTTGATGATAGTAATCAAAGAAAGCTGCCTTTGTAGATTACAGTCATAGCCATGTTGAGAAACGATGACTGTTAAGGACATTTCTTTTCAGTAATTGTATGCTTTGTCAAGTCCCTTTCTCTGATTTAAGATTGCTGACAGTAGGGCTGGAGTGAGCAGGGTTATTTCCTCCATAACAGAATGGAAAGTAACATAAGGAAGGCAGATAGTACCAGAGATGTAAAAATGTGATCTGTAAAAATAAGAGAAAAAAGCCAATAGGAAAGATTAGAGATTAGAAAGAGGGCAGATTGCATACTAATGCAAGCCAAGATTCAGAGACCTGTGCTGTTAACTTAGAAAATGGGATTTAGATGGGAGATGTGCATTTGTGGGGTGGCGGGAATTATAGGTTGAGAAATAATGCATAATGCTTGGGGCAGGGGTCAGGATTTTTCTATTCATCCTGCCTTTAATGAAGAAAGGAGATCAGATGCAGGAGGCAGAGATAGAAACACTTAAATACAGAAAAGTTTCAGTCTTCTAGGTTAAGTGCCCTGCCAGTTAAGCAGATCCACAGAAATCGAAGCATGAGGATGGCAAAGTAAACTCTTGAGCTTTCTCCTTCCAGGATGCATTAGACTTTTCCCCATGGGAAGAGTTCCCTCGGAGCCACATGAAATATAAACAAGTCTGGTAACTAGGGAAAGGTTTTGAACTGGGAGTCTGGAAGTGTGTGCTTTTGTCTTAGCTGTTCTACTTACAATGACCATAGACTTTGTCATTCTTTGAGATACTGTTTCCTGTCTAGTAGGTATTGCATACTTAGAGATACATATATATAACACCCATTGATGACTTACTATGTTTCCATTTTATTATTTAATCCTGGTAAAAATTTGTAAGGTATTATTCTGCTATTATACTCACTTTAGAGATAATAAAACTAATGCCTAAAGAGTTTCAGTAACTTATCACAAAGTCACATTCCAAAATCTTGTGGAGGCAAGATTAGAAAAGAGACCACCGTCTTTAGAAGGTGATTACCAGACCATAGGAGTGGTGGGGGGCTGCATTGTTTTCTCCTGTCTACATTTGTAAGCAAACTTGGTTAGGAATCTATTTGTGTAAAAGCCAGCAAAATAAATAAAATTATTTCATGTCATCTTCCTTCCTGAGAAATGAAAAAGGAGCTTTTTTTTTAATGTATCCTAGAAACATGGACCAGAATAGACTGGACAATCTCTACACATCTCTCTACCACCACCAATTACATTGTTTGCACAACTTCTTTACTTTCTTTCCTAACCATTAAATCTGAAAGAACTCATATTATTTGCAAGTAATTTTCTCTTAGACTATCAGATTTCATCACATCTTTGCAGTCCTTTACACAGTAACTACACAGTTACCATCCTTCAAACAGAGATGCTTGTGAAATTCACTACTGGCAGTTTGTTTCTTCATACATTCATTCTTCAGGCAGTTAATGTTTTGGGACATTATCAAACATTGCCATTTGGGGTCAGAATCTTACTCCTAAACTGTAAGAATCATTGCTGTCAAAATATGGAGCACTAACCATGTTAGACTAGGAAGTATGCTTTCTGATGACTGAGTCCAAATAACTCAACTTTGTAATAAGAAACTGCTATCCAACAACAAAAACAGATATCTTGGCCAAGTTCACACAACAGATTAATTTCAGGGCAGGGACTGAAACATGTGTCCTGGCTCTTGATTTCCTGGGCTTCTCATTATATTTAACACTCCTTTAAGGAGCATATAAGACATTCCTGAGACTAGGAGTCTTTCACCAGAAATTCTAAAGCCAGTGTGGAGTCTGGTTGGATGAAAACACAGAACAGCTCTTGATCGACTTTTTCATCAAAGAAATTGAACTGGGGGACTGCCCTGCAAGCATTACAGATATCCGCAGTTGGTCATGATGCTTCCATGTGTCCCAATGTGATCTCATAATTGTTTTCCATGCAGACTTTCAAGCAGCCCACACTTGTTCATCTGGACTGGCCCATTTGGTTGTCAAGTTGCAGAGCAGAGATACAAAATGTACTTCCCTGTCATCCTCAGCCAAAGAGTTTGGATAATGCCTCTACTGTTTACTGGCTCTGTGACCTCCTGAAAGTTACTACCAATGAGCTTCAGTTTTCTCAATGTGCAAAATAAAGATGAAATGGTTTCCACTTCCGAGAGCAGTGCTTCTCAAACTTTGGCATGCAGCTGATAATCTGGAGAGCTAATTACATCACAATGGCCCAGGCTCATTTAGGTACAAGTTTCCCAGCTGACTTTGATGTAAGCCTGTTTGCAAACCATTGTCCTAGAGTATAAAAGGATGCAGGGAGAGCATTTATCATTATCTGGCCCAAAATAGGATCCAATTTATTACAATTACCTTCTCCTATGTTAGATGATTAAGCTCCATTTTAATTTTAAATGTCTATAATTCTATGATTCTATGAGAAAGATGCTTTAGCAATATATAGAAGAATGAACTAACTGAAAGGAATTCTCATTTTTACTCAAATGAAATTAATAAGGCTACAAAAATTTGTTAAACATAGGTAGGGTAAATATGCACTTTAATGGGTTTTAACTACCCATGGATAATACATGTTTAATAGCAATATAGAATAATGGAAGTGTTATTCTGGGAAGAATAGAACTCTGTATTCCCATGTTGGTAACTTGGCTCGGTAATAAAAATAAATAATTCTCCCTACTTTAAGTGTCTTATGAAATGTGCTTAAAATCACATATTCAAGACAGATGTTAATTCCTTCTAATTGACAGTTTGCAAGGATCTGATTTCTGTAAGGCCTTCCATCACTGCAGCTGAGTGACATGTAGGCAGTTGCTTAATAAACCAAACCTATGCTTCGTGCAAATTTCTGTGGAATGTAAAATTCAGGAAACTCTAAAGAGATTAAGACACAATCTGCTCCTTTTGTATCTCTCTATCCCCAACAACCTACATCTTTAGATATCTGGTGTCATGTTTGGCATCTTTTTTTGAAACAAGTTACATTGGCTTAGGATTTCCTGTGATTTCAGTAGAAGAGAAACATTTGAGCACCGGGCAGGTATAGAGAGTAATTAATCTTAAGATCATGAAACCCTGAAGTAGTATAGGAACAGGATGGGAAATGTGGCTTTGCAAAAAAACCTCATAGCCTAAGCTATATATTTTCACAGTAGCAAACACACAAGTGGAAAACAAGAATCAAAAGACATAATTAAATACCTATAATGTGTTAGGCATTATCTTAGGTATTTTACCTATTGAAAATTCCTCTTAATCTAAAATCTTCATAAGAATGTATCTTTCTAACTTATTTACAAAATAAAAAGAGTCACGAATGTAGAAAACAAACATGGTTATCAGGGGGAGAGGTGGGGAGGGATAAATTGGGAGATTGGAATTGACATCTACACACTATTATATATAAAATAAATAACTAATAAGAACCTACTGTATAGAACAGGGAAATCTACTCAATACTCTGTAATGACCTATATGGGAAAATAATCTAAAAAAGACTGGGTATGTGTATATGTATAACTGGTTCACTTTGCTGTACAGCAGAAACTAACACAACATTGTAAATCAACTCTACCCCAATAAACATTTTTTTTTAAAAAAATGTATGTTTCTATTTAGAATTCCAGTGTAGAATGATTTTGAGGAACTGAATGATTATATGAGAAGGCATCTTATAAACTCTGTGCTACCTTTTCCAGTCCATTGCCACCATCTACAATGAATTCCCTGGCTCTAAAACCGTGTTTGGATACACTGTTTTAGCTTGACTCTCAGTCCTTATCCTCTTTTTAGTTTGAGGTTTGCTGTCTTTCCCATTTCACGTGGCCAACTTTTGATACAACGAACTGAACCTTCTGCCCTAATTCTTTTCCACTCTGGCTGGCTAGAACAATCTTGCCTGGCTCCTTCCTTGGACAGATCAAATCATTCAATTATTTGCAAACTGTATCGAAAAAAAAATGTTTTGAATGCAAAGCTCTGTGATTATTCAGGTAGTTGGTATCTTACAGCTGGACCATTTTTAGAGTCTCCAAAACATTTTAGGAAGCATGAGCTCTACTGGAATGAACCTTTCCTACATGGGACAATTAAAGTTATGTTTAAGTTCCCTATGTGGTTCAAACGGAAACATTCTGAATTACTATGCTGTGGAGTCATGATTTATACTCTGTAGTAAATCCAATCATAATACAGGCATAAAAATGGCATGCTGATTCTACTGATGCTATTATCCCGTTTGCTTAGACAATATCGTTAATATGTGTAGTGTTCTCATTTAACGAAATTATGCTCATACAACTAACAGTTCAGGGCATTAACTTTTTTTCTTTCCTGAGTTGTTATGGGCTGACTTTCTGAATATGTCATATGTGTAACTGCTTTATCCTTGCTTCCATTGTTGAAATGCAAGCCTTTACCTCCTGCCCGGCATATTGCGAGAGTTCTCTCACTGGACTTCTACTGTCTCATCCCACTCTAGTTCCCTCTCCACACTCCACAAAAGAAATCTTAGTGATTTGCAAAGGTGATCATGCCATCTGCCTAAAAGCCATTCAATAGTCTGAAGTTAATAGGATCTGAGATGAGGAGAGGTCAGAAAACCAGGAGGATTAAAAGAAACAAATAGTGAGTGGCTTCAATGAACTCTAAGTAGGTGGACAACTCTTGTAGATGTGCCTTGTGTTCTCCCAAATATATCTGGGTAGGCTAGAACAATCTATTTAGAGTTCACGCTTGGGAAAGGAGGCTCTGGATTTTGTTAATATCTCATCTTTTTCCTTTTGTCACTTAGTTGGAGCAATATATATATACATACATATATATATATATATATATATTTGCAGTACATGGGCCTCTCACCGCTGCGGCCTCTCCTGTTGTGGAGCACAGGCTCCAGACGTGCAGGCCCAGTGGCCATGGCTCACGGGCCCAGTGCGACGCGGCACGCGGGATCCCCCCGGACCAGGGCACGAACCCGCATCCCCTGCATTGGCAGGCGGACTCCCAACAACTGTGCCACCAGGGAAGCCCAGTTGGAGCAATATTGAAAGCTTAGAGGAAAAGAATCTTGAAAACAAAAATTCTATGCACATGTATTACATCAGAGGTTATTAAATCTATGTTTGCCTGACCTTTGTCTTCTCATTTAATATTCTTCATTTTTTATCAAATTAGCATCTGTGTTTATGTTAATTACATCATTGTTAATAATCTCATGAGTAAACTATGCACTTCTTCAAAGAGTTTGCTCCTCAGGCAGTGTCTATATAAGTAGAGAGTCTAAACCCATTTTTATTCAACTGGATAAGTAAAGACCTTTATTATTGTGCACTGCTACCCCTTGCCAAAGTACAGGCCTTCTTTGTTTTTTTTTATTTGTCTTTCTCATCTGGGAGTTTTTGACACATTTGTTTTTCCCCATCACAGTGTCCCTTCCTACAGCTCTGCCTCTTCTAGCTCCCATTTACCTTTTAGGTTCAGCCGTGGGCTGCCTAGGCATCTGGTATCTTTAGGTTGTGTTCTGAATACCCCAAACCCAGTGAAACCAGTGCCAACACATCCCTTACTAGAAATTATTAATACTCCCATGTGCCAAGTTTGAAGCAACAAAATTATCAGGATCTAATTGTCCCTAATGCCAATCTGCATTGCTCTCTGTTTCACTTTCTGACTCGAAAACAAAGATACTAAGGAAGTTTTCAAAAATGCAAATTCATTAATTTCTTTGAGAACATTTTTAAAAGTAAGACTCTATTGAGAGATTATAGTCAAAGCTGTATTTATCTGTGGTCCATACTAGCTTTCTTGAAGAAGTGTTTGTAATTTAATTCTACAAAATGTGAAGTCTGGATGAAAAAAGCATAATAAAATAATTTAACTTCTCAGTCAGGAAATGAAATTATATCAGACTAAAGGTTGGTGCTCAGCATACTAAGAACCACAAAACAATAAAAAAAAAGGCAACTAAACATCTATAAAAATGGGCAATGAATAGAAATAGGTAAGTTGCAAAGACATTAAAAAAACTTTACTACTATATTGAATAAGATTTTCTAAGTTACTAGCAATCAGAGAAATCAGATTAAACAATACCATTTCTTACATATCAGAATGTAGACATTAAAATGTTTGATATCAATTCTTGGTGAGTTTGTTGGGAAATTGAAACTGATATACACTGTTGTGAGGAAATAAATTGGCACAGGGAAATTGAATGGCAGTTTGAAATTGCTATCAAAATATGAAGTGCAAGTACCACATGATCCAGTAATTCTTTGAGGCTTAGAAAATACTTAGAAAAGTATTCACATATAAATACAACAAGATCTGAAAGAGGATTTTTCCTGAAGTAAAGAAAAAAACAAAAAAAGATAAGGTAATTTCTAACCTGACATATTCATATGTTAGAATACTGTGTAGTATTTTATAAGGTTGAAACAAACAGAAATCTATTGTTGAATAAAAGAAGCATGTGAAAAGTGATTTATACTGGATAATAGATTTTATATAATTAAATATTATGCATTTTATATGTGTGTGTGTACACTATAAATGTCAATACATTTTAGAGAAGTAGAAAGGAGAAAAAGGGGGCATTGGTATGTTTGAGGAATGTAGTAAAAGGAAAATTTTCCTCTTTGTAATGTTTTAATTTTTTACTAAAAGGAAGACATTCATGAATTTTCTATGTAATTAAAAATTAATCCTAATTTTTATTAAAAATAAAGGAAATAGAGATGTACTATAAAGTATAGCATGCATACAATTAGCAGCATGCTTGCAGGCTGCGTAGATAGTATTCCTGTTGTTATTTTGCAATGCTGGTGCTTTATTGATCTCAAGCACCATTGAGCATACTGTCAAAATGCAGGAGGCCTTTGATGTCATGCTGTCTGATTTCTGGAATCACCACTTGAAATTGTTGAACTTTGTCAAATTGCTTAACCTGCCTATACTACAATTTCCCCATAGTTTCAACAGGAGTATTCGAAAAAGCAATAAAAAAAAAGCAAAACAAACAAAAAATACCACCTATTGTAATGGTGAGAATAAATGGAATCCTCAAGAAACCTTTAGACCAAGGTGAAGGAGGTAGTGAACCCTCAGAACTTATGAGCCATTTTATTTCCCTGCTGCACAGTTTCTTGTTCTGTGTCTTTACACACACACACACACACACACACACACATATACACACATACACACATACACACACACACACTTTGTTCTATAAGTGAAATCCCTAAGAAGCACTATTCAAACCATGATACTAAAAACATGAATTGAATATTTAAAAGAAGAATAAAGATGTAGCAGTTTTATACCTCCTTTTAAATTAATTTCCATATTTATATAAGATGAAAGTTAAAATATAATTCATTCTTTTCCACCAACTTGAAAAATCTCAGCTCTTATCTGGAAATTTGAATCAACCTGATGGTTTATTTATCATATGTTTATCAATCATATGTTGAGTGACATAAAACACCAAGACATTAAATTGAGCCAATTTAAAATTGGCTCTGATGATTTACAACTTCAAATTCTTCATCTATTTTGGTTTAAGTTTGGATTTGTCACATGCTGACATTTTTATATGTTACCAAGATGTCATCATACCAGGGCAAAAGAAGCTACTATATCAAGTACCCTTGAAATGCTTCCAACTCCAAATTCTGTGTTAGTTGTGGTTGAAGTGCATGACTTATATAAGGAAGTGACTTTTTTTTTTCACAGAGTTCAGATGAAAATGTTGTTTGAGAAGCCAAAGTCTTATGAGTTAAAGGCCTTATCTTAATCTGATCCCCCCTCTCCATTAATCACCAATGAATCTTAAGAATTTCTCTCTCTCACACACACACACACACACACACACACACACACACATGCACACACACAAGAACATTTCCATTTAGAAGGTGACTTCCACAGCAATCATGACTACTAGGATTGCTGCTGTTATAAAAAAGAAATATTTTGGTCTTCAAAATCTTCAATAACAGCTTAATTATTAAGAAATCCAAATTCTTCTCCAATATTTTAGATTTTGAACAATCTGTTTTATTTCATGTTACCCATGCACTGTTACGTTACATGAATCATCTACTGATACTTTTATTCTGAGTCTTTAATGACTTTACTATCTTGAAAAACATGATGATAATCTTTTCCTTTACTTCTTTGCTCAGCTGAGACTGCTTTTTCTCTCTTTCCAAACATTGAAATTTTCAATTTTTTGGGAGCCAGGATACAGTCACTTCCCTGATAATTCCAAGCCTTACTTGTCACTCTCCTCTGAACTTGCCCAGCACATCCTCTACACCAACCAACACAGAGCTTTTTATATATCATTTAGTTTGCTGAAGATCTATGTGTTTCATTCACGTCTTTATCATTGAATGTTAAAATCTGTGAGAACCAAGATTTAGAAACCATTCTGCATGTAGATGACTTTGTTCCATAGTGATGACAAAAGAGGGCAGTTGGATTATATTTGGCTACCAAAAATAATATTTCAAATTTATTCTTTAAAACACCTCTAGTACAAATAAGTATTCAACCAATGCTTATTCTGAGAGCTTATACTAAGCTCTAGATCTTTTGTTAGGCCCTGGGAATATGTCAGTGTACAAGTCAGACTTTTAACCAATGCCCTCAAAATGTTTACAAGTAATAATGCCAGGTATTGGTAAATAATCAGGGTGTATGTTACAAAAGCAAAGTTACTACAAGTTGTAGCTGTGGTTTCCTGGTGCCACTTTTGTCTGGAGGCCCAGGTCTGACATCAGTGTTGAAGCCTGAAGGAAAAGAGGGAATCCAAATGTCACTAAAAGAAAAATAAAGGTACGTAGCCCTTTATAAGGCCTTAGTCGTCTATATTCTAACATACAACTAATCTCTTCACATTGATTGAGATCCTGGAATACATAATCTAGTCCTCTATAATAAATTGTATTCAAATAAAGGCCATTTAATTAATAGGGAACAATACAATTTATTATCTTTGGTGCCAGAGTTGATGCATTAAAAAAAGGAAAACAGTCTGCTTCATACACTGCAGATGCTCCTACCAGGTACCCTCAGAAGTCTACTTTGCCACACTGTAGAGCTTAACTCTTCTTTAGCCATGCCCATGCCCTTCATAATGAAAGTAGTCTTGCTTAAAGAGAGATTTCAACAAACTGAACAATACTCCTAGTTTCAATTTTCCTTATAACATTCTATAATTATAATTTTTTTGAACAAAACCCAGGATTTGTTTATTAAATGATGGATTTGATAGTTGAGGTTATTACCTTATGTATGCACAAAATTATCTAAGTATTTATTCTAAGCTAATTTGTTATAGATGTATATTTAGTAAATTATCAACTTCCAGTTTTAAAAAAATAAACTTCTCTAGGGGCTTAGAAGTATTAATGCAGCTTCAAAAGGTGAACTGTATACTCTTACTTTTTTTAATTTAAAAGAAGAATAACAATTATTGACTGTGTGTATCTTGATATTGCTTTAAGAGACAATAAAAATTACCATACAAGTGATGTGCTTTAAATGATGAAATACAATTTTTTGTAATATTTTCTGAAATAATCATGCTAATTTGGCTAGTATTTTGCCAAATTTATTCACATGAAAAGCCATAGATTTATACATTTTAATACCATTTTTAAAAACAAAAGTATATTTTTCAAGTTATATTTTGGGACTTCTATTTTAACAGTCTGTTAGCTTGATTTATAACATTTGAACCTTTGGAAATATGGAAAATGCACCTTCATTTGTCCTCTTAACCCAGGCCAAGTGAAAGTTAGGGATGATGTTTTGTAATGTTAATCTCCATCCTTAGATACAGGAGAACTGGAGATTTTCAGAGAGGGTGAACTGGTGAGATGGGGCTCAGTAAGTGGAAAAAACAAAGTGTCTTTTAGACTTTTAATTTCTAGGCTCTAAGTGTCCATGACCAGCTGGATATGGGGCTCTTAGCAGACCAAATCTTCCAAGCAGAGTGTGGGGTGATACCTCCTAAAATCAGAAGCCTTTAATTTGAGTTTGATATAGCAGGACACTCAAAGTCTTCCATCCAGGAAGGGATGCTGCCTCTCTGACTGACAGGAGTCAGCACAAGGAATCTAAATAATTTTGAGGGAGATGAATAATATGAACATAAATAAGCATGGTTCCACAGCAATTAGGGTAACTGAACTACATGATTTAGGGATAACTAGAAACTTAGGTATGGAAAGCTATGCATTTAATGAGCTTTTCAATACCAGTAAACTGATAACTGGATGAAGGATAAATTTACTGTTGGGTATTTATAAGTTCATTGCATAATTCCAGACAAAGGGAGTACCTTATCACATGGGGGAATTTTTCAGTTAGATCCGTCATACGTAAAATAAGTTTCCAGGACATGAAACATTGATTGGTTAGCTCAATATTTTGACAGAAACTGAAAATGAGACAGACCTGAGTTTATACATTTTAATTCATCTTAGCTTTAAAGTCCTTTGCAAACAAATAATTTCCAGTTTCTACACAACATATGCATAGTAATTAGAATGCTAACATAAATGTTTTTGGAAACTATCGTTGATGTAGAAATCTCAGCTTAGCCCTGGGTATATTCCTAAGTTCTTTTCTCAATACAAAGAGTTGATATCCTTACTTATGTGAAATTAAAGTGCATTGTAACCTAGTGGGGTACCCAAATTGAGCACAGTTCAGCTGGCCTTTTCCCAACAGACTGGGATGCAGTGTCCCAGGGTTAAGCATCAATTCTCATTCTGTGGCCAAGACTGGCCGTCTGCTGAATATCTCTTTTTCTTCTTAGCTCTTTGGTTATATGTTTTCTCCATTGCTGTTAACAAATCCACTTGGTCCTTTCACATTCATCCAAAGGAGAGAACGCTCCTCAGTGAAGCAGTCAATGCGATAGAACCTACAGACTATAAAGTCGGATGCTCTTGAGTATCTGTCTTGGCCTTCATCACTTAATGTATTGAAGTTGCAGTCTTTCATGTGTGGATAGGGATAATAACCTCATGCAAGACATGTAGTTCTGTATAGCAGCAACTTTATAAGGTTTCATCAAAATTATAAATGAGTGAACATATGTAAAGTGCTTAGCATAGTGCTTGGCACACAGTTGGTGTTATAAGGTCTATTATTATTATTATTATTAAATAATATAAGTAAATGCTTGATATGTAGCAACTGTTGCATCAGTGGCAGCTCCGAATATTACTCTCATTTGACATTCTTTTTAGCCCTGCTTGTTTTGTAGCTCATCTTAGTTGATGTGATAGGGACAGGAAAGCAGTAGAATAGTCAAATTTACAGAACATTTTTCCCTTCCTCTTCCTAATGTTAAGAAATACAAACGTAACCTTAATCATTCATTCACCCATTCATTCATTTCTTCCTGACATCATTCATTCAACTAATATTTATTGAATACTTGCTCTATTTTGGGCTCAGTGTTGGATTCTTATAGATATATGCTAACTTTTATATAATTCTCAAAATAAGTGGTCCTTTCTCAAATAGCCAAAGCAATCTTGAGAACAAAAAACGGAGCTGGAGGAATCAGGCTCCCTGGCTTCAGACTATACTACAAAGCTACAGTAATAAAGAGAGTATGGTACTGGCACAAAAACAGAAAGATAGATCAATGGAACAGGATAGAAAGTCCAGAGATAAACCCACGCACATATGGACACCTTATCTTTGATAAAGGTGGCAGGAATGTACAGTGGTGAAAGGACAGCCTCTTTAATAAGTGGTGCTGGGAAAACTGGACAGGTACATGTAAAATTATGAGATTAGATCACTCCCTAACACCATACACAAAAATAAGCTCAAAATGGATTAAAGACCTAAATGTAAGGCCAGAAACTATCTAACTCTTAGAGGAAAACATAGGCAGAGCACTCTATGACATAAATCACAGCAAGATCCTTTCTGACCCACCCCCTAGAGAAATGGAAATAAAAACAAAAATAAACAAATGGGACCTAATGAAACTTCAAAGCTTTTGCACAGCAAAGGAAACCATAAACAAGACCAAAAGACAACCCTCAGAATGGGAGAAAATATTTGCAAATGAAGCAACTGACAAAGGATTAATCTCCAAAATTTACAAGCAGCTCATGCACCTCAATAACAAAAAAACAAACAACCCAATCCAAAAATGGGCAGAAGACCTAAATAGACATTTCTCCAAAGAAGATATACAGACTGCCAACAAACACATGAAAGAATGCTCAACATCATTAATCATTAGAGAAATGCAAATCAAAACTACAATGAGATATCATCTCACACCAGTCAGAATGGCCACATCAAAAAATCTAGAAACAATAAATGCTGGAGAGGGTGTAGAGAAAAGGGAACACTCTTGCACTGCTGGTGGGGATGTGAATTGGTTCAGCCACTATGGAGAACAGTATGGAGGTTCCTTAAAAAACTACAAATAGAACTACCATATGACCCAGCAATCCCACTACTGGGCATATACCCTAAGAAAACCAAAATTCAAACAGAGTCATGTACCAAAATGTTCATTGCAGCTCTATTTACAATAGCCCGGAGATGGAAACAACCTAACTGCCCATCATCGGATGAATGGATAAAGAAGATGTGGCACATATATACAATGGAATATTACTCAACCAAAAAAAGAAACAAAATTGAGCTATTTGTAATGAGGTGGATAGACCTAGAGTCTGTCATACAGAGTGAAGTAAGTCAGAAAGAAAAAGACAAATACGTATGCTAACACATATATATGGAATTTAAGAAAAAAAATGTCATGCAGAACCTAGGGGTAAGACAGGAATAAAGACACAGACCTACTGGAGAATGGACTTGAGGATATGGGGAGGGGGAAGGGTGAGCTGTGACAGGGCGAGAGAGAGGCATGGACATATATACACTGCCAAACGTAAGGTAGATAGCTAGTGGGAAGCAGCCGCATGGCACAGGGATATTAGCTCGATGCTTTGTGACTGCCTGGAGGGGTGGGATAAGGAGGGTGGGAGGGAGGGAGACGCAAGAGGGAAGAGATATGGGAACATATGTATATGTATAACTGATTCACTTTGTTATAAAGCAGAAACTAACACACCATTGTAAAGCAATTATACCCCAATAAAGATGTTAAAAATAAAAAAAATAAGTGGTCCTTAAGCGTTATGGTACTCAACATATTGCGGAAAACTGAATGAGAAGTCCAGAAACCTATAGAGGTTCATTTGGAGCTCCATATATCTGATCCCAAATCTGGATTCCTCTCCCTCCCTCAAACTGCCTTTGGTGCAGAGTTTGCTCTGCTTTCCAAACCAAGCGAGAACCTAATCAATTACATTTTACAAATAAGAATGTAAAACCTGAGAAATGTGATTAGTCTCTGTAACTCCTATGTATGTGAAAGCTTTACAATTTCCCCAAATCACAATTCCATGCTTCTAAGAATCCAGCTTCTGAAAGTTATGTTGTCACAGACTGACTTGGCAGTCATAGCTAGCCTCTGAAGCAACTATTTCTCATGTGAAATGGTATTTCTGCTGTATTCACGACCATTCTCTGCACAATTGTTCAGTTCCGCTGGGTGATTGATTTCATTTGATCATCAGCACAACCTTAGAAACCAGATGCATCATTTTTTTTTCTCAACCAAATGTTGTTGCTGTTGAACAAGCCCAGCTGTAAGATTATATAAGGTGTTACCAACCACTGGATTAGCTCCATGGAGACATGGATTGTTGAAAGGCTAACTCTTTCATTGATTTACTTGCCAGTGCCTGGGAGACTTGGAGGGAGATGGGGTTCTGCATATTCTGTTTGTGTCTTGGCAGGTTATTTAGTTCTCTTGAACTTTGAATCAAAACTTGAAAAATGCCAAGAATTCTATTTCTTTAAAATCATGGACCAGGTTTCTTTTCTTGATGTGTGAGAGCGGGAAATATGTGGCTGAATGGAACCTTGCTAGTATAAGGGCTTCAGGAAACTTTATTATCTCTTTTTCTTTTCAATACAAGCAGCTGGTGTTCAGGTGGGTGTAAACATTTTGCCTTTTGGTTCTGTAATGATTTTAAGTTGGCTTGTCAGATTCTTATGTAAGGGAAATTTTCTCATTTTCACACAATTTACCACGTTTTCTAAATAACACTCATGTATGCATTATTATCAAATTTCCAATTCATTTAGACATGGTCAGATTAATGATTGCTCTGGCTTAGGCTTTTGACATAAGCTATACAGACATCTCCTCTGAATCTTCATATTCATTATATTCATATTCTTCAAAGTAATTAAAGCCTGGGATAAAAACAATAAATGAGGAAGAACAATACATGAGCCATTGAGCAATAAAGAATTTTTTCTTCCTCTTTCAGAACAAATATTATTATCATTATCATTATTATTTAGAATCCATAATAACAGTAACATGCAAAACACAATATACACCTTTCTTCCTCATCACCCTCTTCAAGGAGGTAGGGACCATTTCTACAATATAGCTTAGCTTCATTATTCTCTAGGATTTCTCATGTCCCTTAACGCCTAACATTCACAACCACTCTATGTGTCCTGTGTCTCAATTAACTCAGGCTCAGACTTTCTGATTTCCTTTGTATGCATGATCTATATTTTCTCTCGAGGTCACTTCCCTAGATTTGTAAACTAGTGCTAGCTTTATAAATAAAACAGTGTTGCATATCCACCAGGCATGGTTGGGGTTGCTTTTTCACTAGTTTACCACATAAAGATATTTCCTGAGTATTTATTGATTGTTATTCATTTTTTTCTTTTAACAAATATTGTCCTTAGGGTCAGACTGTACACTGTGAACTTTTTATAATTGTCTTTCTTCCACCACAGGAGAATCAGCCCAGCCACCAGTGGGTTTCACTCCATTATCCCTTTGTTCAAAGTTATGTTCTAATAAGATATATTCTTGCAAGAGATCAGCCCACTCACTGTCAGGCTTTCTTTGCTCCAGTGTTGCTGCTCATAATTTAAGAAGTATTGACTGGACGTCTGTAGATATCTGAAGTGCTGTAATCCACACTCATTCCATTACCTCATCCTTTCTCTCTTGTAATTTACTCCTTTTTCTATCCGCTTAGAAAAAAAGTTTTTGTTTCCCCAAATTCAGATAAGTACAGCATCAAATTTGGGTATGCAGTTTTAATCTTGTGTATATAAATCCCATGCTACCCACTTGCCTTCATCTATCATCTTTGTTTTATTTTATTATAAAATCTGTGTTTTCTCCTAGGAGATTTTAACCATTTGAAATCATTTTCAAAATAAGAGTACCATCGCCTTTCTGGAAAGCAGTATGACAAAATGTATTAAAAGCTTTATAATGTTTATAACTTTTCATCTAGTAAGTTTTAAATTAATGATAGTACATAAATATGATGCAGTACTTTTCAGTCATTTATTTGTTTCTCCTAACGACTTTTAAATATTTTGGAAAATGTTTAGGAAAACGTTATTCAACAAATATTCATTGAGCTCCATTGTATGCCAGGCACTATTTCAGTGGAAGGTAAAAAACTGATGAGAAATTATATGACAATAACGTCACAATTATTTGCAATTAAATATAAAGGAGATGTATCAAAATAGAGCAATAGAGGTATATGGACATGCTTTGGTTTCTTTATCCTTTTAGAAATATGTTCCATGTTTTATAATAAGCATATGCTACTTTCATAATAATTTAAAAAATCTATAACTACTACTTTTATAAAGTACAATGCTTAGCAAGTAACACACTTTCTGTCATGTGCTTGATTACAAGGCAGAATAAGAGATATAATAATAGGAAGAATGATATTACTAATAGAGTGGGCCTCAGGCATAGGTAAAATCAAGCTAATACATGCCTGGAGGGAAGCTTGTAATAGTTCCTAAATACCTAGTGATAGAGTAACTGCACCAGAGTCAAGAGGATGATTATATTAAATATATATTCTAAGTTTCGTTTCAAATTTGTTGAATCAGAAACTCTGGGAAGGAGTTTGCATTAGTTAGTGCTCATTCTAATTAGTTGGCTGTGTAACAAATTACACCAAAAGTTAACTGTTTATGAAACAGGACGGAAGAGGGCAGAGCACAACTTTGAAAGAATGACATAGCCTGAGGACATGACATAAATTGATTAAAACCAAATGGGTCCAAGATGACAGATAATTTGACTTCCACTAGAAGTTGGGCCTCAGTATACGCTCACTGTAACACATCAGCAAGCTAAATGACACACCCACCAGTGCCATGACAGTTCCAAGGCCAATCATAAGGATCAAAAAGTGGGTGGTAGACCAATTCCTGGAGATCTCTGCCCCTTCTGGAAATAGCTGGAATACTCCTTCCATTCATTAGCCTATGAAATTACCCACCCCTATAAAAACTGACAACCCCATACCCTGGTGCCTTTCTCACCTTCTGAGATGGCCCACACTCTGTCTGTGGAGTGTATTTCTCTCTGAATAAATCCACTTCTTTCCTATCACTTTGTCTCTCATTGAATTCTTTCTGTAATGAGACATGAAGAGCTTGAGCTTCATTAAGTCCTGAAACCAGGTGTGTGATCTCAGTTGGAAGACTGTGGGTTTTGGCCAGGTTTGTGTCCCAGCCTAGTGGGTTCAAATCCCAATCTGAGTTTTGGCCGGGTTTGAGTCCCAGTCATGTGGATTCAAGTCCCAATCAGGATTTAGGCTGGGTTTGAGTCCCGGCATGTGGGTTCAAGTCCGAATCTGAGGTTCACAGTCTCACTTATACCAACAATTTTTATTATCTCATGCAGTTTCTGAGAGTAGCCATTAGCTGTGTGGTCCTGGCCCAGCAGCTCTCACAAGGCAGAGTCAGGGTATTACCCTGGCTGTGATCATCTGAAGGTGTGGCTCAGGCTGTAGGATCCACATCCACATGCCTCACTCACACAGCTGTTGACTAAAAGCATCTGCTTTAAAAGGAGGTTAACCTCCTCATCACATGGGTCTCTCCATAGGGTGGATTGAGTGTCCTCAAAACTTGACAGCTGGCTACCCTCAGAGTAAGTGATCCCAGAGAGAGGACAAGTAGGAAAACAGGATGCCTAGTAGCCAAGTCACACACCATCACCTTCACTGTATTTAGAAGCAGGTTATTAAGTCTAGTCCACACTCAAGGAAAGGGGAATTAATATCCAACTCTCAAAGGTAAGAATCTTAACAGAATTTTGGATTACTTTAAAACCACCCCATAGCCTTAATATCTGTGACTGCAACATAAACTCCTCCTCTCCTAATTCTAAAGCACAAGCAGATTGGAAACCAATATGTCATCTCTCTCCCAGTGCAGGATCCCTGCTAGACAGAGGGCACCTTAGCAGTGATTACCAAACTCTGACTGAAGACCTCACCTTGTTAAAGGAAGGACTGTATTTTGAAACTGAGAAGGACACTGTGGGGCTCCTGGGTACAAATCCTTTCTGTGTCCCCTGTTTCTTGTTTGTAGGAAATAGGTTTCATTCAGCCTCCATGATCTTCCCTGAGTTCCAAAGGGTACAGTTCAAACAGCTGCTAATGAGGGAAAGGAGGGAATACAGAGACAAGGGAGGAGCAGTCAAGAAACAATAGTGCAGCCTTGGTGCAGGGTCCTGGCTCCTCCTCAAGGGATACACATAACAATATATCTTTGAGTTCTTCTGTAGGAACTAAGGCCTCCACCCAGGTGGAGGATGGAAGGATGACACTGACCCTCCTGACTTCAGTCAACTAAAGCTTGGACTCTGTCAACCTTGGCCCCAATTCTATGCTGAATTCTCCCTGCTCAAACCCCTTCATGAATATGAACGTTCCCTTAGCTTAAAACTTCCCCAATTGTGCGGTTTGGAGAGATATTGCTTTGGGAAAGATCCCCAGTGCTTTCCTTACTTGCTGCAAGTAATAAATGCTTCCTTCTGATCTTTGGCTTGGTTGTGTCTTTCGGCTTGACACCCACCAAGAGGTGAACCCAGTTTTTGGGTAACAATATCACATGGTGGCCCATTCTCTGTTTGAACAGATTCAACTTATAAGATTTATTTTCCTTTATATTGTATCTATGTCTGCACTAAGTAACCTCCCTATATCAATTCTAATTTATATATATATATATATATATATATACATATATTTAGACTAGATGAAAAAGAAAAATGTGTCCACATCCTCAGGGAATTTGATTATGTAAGACTGTGGGTGTAGTGCTAAACTCTGCCTAGATTAATATAATGAAATGGAAGGCTTCAGAAATGCGGGATTTGCTGGAAAACTCTTCAGAGTGAAGTGATATAGACAAGGATCCACAAAAAGTTAAGCCTGGAATTGGAGGTGATTGGAAGTGGAATGCTGAAAGAAAAGAGCTATATTCTAAATGGTAAAGAAAAATGTATTAAAAATACATCTTCATGCCGTTGTCAAGAAATTTAAATTTTATATGGGTGATATAAAGTTGTGAATGAAAAGTTTTGCCTGCCATATCAGTAAACAAAGGATCCCTGAGGGGATTCAGGATGGAGAAAAGCAAGACACTGGCCCCAGAGAGCTGAGGTGCATACGAAAGGAATGATTTCAGTGAGCCCAGACTCTTGCATCTTTCCATACATAGCAAAGAGCTAAATTCCTTAACTGAAGATACCTGGTTTTCTTTAATTAACAGTAATATTTTGAGGTTCTGACAACTTGATCTTTGTTACAAAACTGTTATATACCTTGGCTTCCCGCTGACCTCTTTAGAGCAGTCCCTCAGAGCATCTGAGAGGCTGTGTCCTGGGCCTAAATCCTCAGAATGTCCTCCAAATAAAACATAATTCTCAACTTTTAGGTTGTGCATTTTTTTTAGTCAACAAAGTGCTATCAACAGTTCAGAGCTGAGGAGAAAATCTCTGTGTTCCTTATGCAAGTTTTGCGAAGTGGAGTCATCATTCAGGAAAAAACAAACAAAAAACCCTTTAACAGCCAACATTACATGGTTTGTATAAAAAGAGTTGAGGTAAGAATGTAGTTATTTAAGGGCATAGCAGAACCTTGGAGTAACAATTTTCTCTTTCCTGAAGAAGGGCTGTAGGGATACAACTCATTTCTTTCCCTCAAAGTCTGGAGTAGGGGAGATAACTGCTATGACACTAGGATCCTAAAAGAAGGAGATACTGCCTCTCAGTCTCTGCATGATGGGAGGCTGAGCTGCTGTCCATGTGCCCCACATTGCGACTACCACAGGATGGTGACAGGAACTTAGAGAAAGGGAAGAATAGTTTGCAACTCCAAATAGGGATGCAGATCTTTTCCCTGGTAAGTATGACAGATGTGGGGAATCGCTAGGGATCCTGTGAACCCAGACTAAATCATGGAAGGAGCAGCAGGCAGCTGCTGGCTGCCTCCCTGTGACATTTCCTGACTAGTGTCACACCATGTAGGGGACACAGACACGTCTTCCATTAGAGAAAGATTGCTGAGGGGGATGCCAGCTGTGCCCTCTGAGCTGGGGCATGTCTCCCATCCTTGCAAGAACTCATCCAGTTAAGTATGCAGCTGGAGTCTGTAGAAAATGCACTGCGTCTCTCTTGCATAACTTCCTTTGCCACCAGTGGGCCTTTACCCACAATGTGAAAGTCCTTTCCTGCTCTTTACCTTATGCCTGATACCGAAATTGACCTCTGTGCACCAGCAGGGAACTGAATCACGGAGACAGAGTCTGGGTGAAGTAGAAAAAAATAGCTTTATTGCTTTGCCAGGGAAAGGGGGCTACAGTGGGCTAATGCCCTCAAAACTGTGTCTCAACCTGGGGAGTGGTGCAGGTCGTGAGGAGTTTTATAGTCAAGAGGCAGGGTTGCTGAATAAGGTTCAGGGTGCCTGCAGGACCTGCATTCCTTCAATCCAGAGATCATCCGGCATCATCAGGTGTTTTCATGATGAGTTTCTGTGGTTCTCAAGGTTATTGAACTGTGACCTTCTCTCTGGAATTAAAAGTGCTTAATCAAGTAATTAACATCTTCCATTTGGTGGGGTTTTTGTTTTGCAGAAGGGTTCAGAGACGTTGTTATATGTAACACTTGAGGGGGAACCAGGACCCTGCCTCAAGGCCGCATTATGGTTTCTTGACTGTTCTTCCCTTGTCTCTGCATCCCCTCCCTTCTCTGATTAGCAGCTGTTTGAACCTGGCCATTGGAACTCAGGGAAGGTCATGGAGGCTGAATGAAGCTTATTTCCTAGAAGCAAGAAAGAGGGGACATGGAAAGATTTTTGTACCCAGGAGCCCCACAGGGTCCTGCTTAGTTTCATGCCCACCACTTCTGTGGTGGAAAAAGAGGGAGGGAGTTTCAGACTCCCATGGTCCCCACCTCACCTCTTCTAGGATCACCACAGCTAAGGAGTGTTCTAATCTTTGAGAGAGAAGTCTGCAAACTAGGGAGGGACTGAAATTTTTGCAACTCTGAAATGACTACCCAAAATACTGTGTATGGGCCCAAAAGATCATCAAAAAACTAAGAACTAAGATACCATATAATGGCAACTTTATTTTTCCTCTTCTCTCCTCCTTTCATCAAGTATATTGTGTCGTTTTTTTTTGGTTTCTTTTTTTGGTCATGCTGCATGGCTTGTGGGATTTTAGTTCCCAGACCACGGATCGAACCTGAGCCCTCAGCAGTGAGAGTTTGGAGTCCTAACCACTGGACTGCCAGGGAATTCCCTATTTTGTGTCTTTAGGGTTGTTACCCTGAGAGCTCTGAATAAGACATTTTTTTAAATCTTTTACCAAAAGATGCAACTCTTCCCATACATTGCTGGGTTGAGACTGTTAATTTAAATCTGTTAGAGGTCTGAGGGTAAATTTGTGTGATGTAAAGTGCAAATTGCTGCCTTCTTGACACCACATAGAGTTGAAACAACATCATGCTAGTTGATATTTACTGATTAAAGATGCCACCAATAGGCTAGGTCCATTGCAAATATTTTTTTTTTGAGCTTAGTAATATTTCTATGAGATGGCATATACATCACCCTTCATTTTAAATAACTGAAAACTAGGGTACAAAGTGGACTGTGACAAGGAATAAACCCAGATAGCCAGGCAACTGAAGAATTGAGTGTACAATGGGGATTTGAGCCTAGGCAGTCTGATTCCACAGCAAAAGTCTTTGCTATATTCTATTCTTTTATTGAAACTGTAGAAATGAAGCCAACACTATTTCCTGTCCTTCAAATGAGCTACTCCCAATTAAGTCCCATGCTCACATTATTTTGAAAATTTGGTTAGTACTGCTCTCTGACTGGAAGGTATCACCCCATAAATATTCAAGTTGAACCACTGATTAAAAGAAGTGTATGAACTGCTAATTATTTTCTTTATGAAACAGAAAGGATGTGTGTTACATGCGTGGACTTCAATATGGCTCTTAAAACATTGACAGCTTGCATTCATTTCCTCTGCTCAATTAATATAGTGCATTTCATGAATAAGCTTCTCAAATCTCATTTCACTCATTCATTCACTTAAGCATTAATTCATTTACTCAGCAAATATTTGTAGATTTATGAAGTATCTATGGTGAACAAACACCTCTTTGTTGCCAGGTGTTAAGATCAAAAGAATAAATAACAAATTAGATGGTAAATTCATTGAAAAAATGATCCCTAAGCTATGTGAAGAATGAACAGGAATCAGCAAGAGAAAGGGGAAGAACATTTCAGGCAAAGGGAAACAGAAGAGAAGAGAGATTTCTCAGAGCATGGTATGGTGATGTGTCAGTTATTTCAGTGAGACTCACATGGACACTTGTGATCCTGGGAAAGTGGGTACAGTCTGAACACTACTATAAACCAGCTTTTTGCTTTTTCAAAGAAATAGGAGCCTTTGAATAGAAGAAAGTAAATCCGAGCCAAGTCTTCTGATTTTGTCCTATGCCTTTGCCTGGTAGAACATACCTCCATTTTAGTTTGTTTCATTGATTTTCATTAAAGTTTAAAATAATTTGGAACACATTAAAAAAAAAAACAGGAGCCTTTGAATGGCTTTAAGCTTACATGTGATGTGATAAGTTTTGTTTGGTTTTTTTTGAGACCTTATTAAAATGTATTCTTCACCACAATTGAAATTATTGGTTTATTTTAGAAGCTTAAGTCTGGATTTTACATTATGCTTTCATGAATTAGTCAAGGTGAATTAAAAGTACCCATTTAAAATTTAACTTAGTAATTCAGTAGTGTTGATAAACATAATTCTTCCATGTCCACAGTGAGCATTTTTTTTTCCTCGAATCTCTAGCAAGATAGAAATCATTTTCAGGACTGTACCTTTTACCTTTCCCCTTCTTCTTTACTTCTGCAACTGCAGCCACAGTTGCTTTACCACGGGTACATTTTGCCTGTTCTAGAATTCTGTATTAGTTGAATCATATGTATGTACTCCTTTATCTCTGACTTCTTGCCCTCAGCGTGATGTTTTTAGATCCATCCATGTTATTGTGTGTATCAATAGTTTGATTCCTTTTATTGTGGAGTAATATATTCAATTGTATGAATATTGAATGTACCATAGACTGTTTATCCAGTTTCCTGTTGATGGGTACTTGGGCTCTTTCCAATTTGGGACTACTATGAAGAAAACTGTCATGAATATTTTTACACAAGTCTTTTTGTGGACAAATGTTTTATTTTTTTTTGGATAAAGGAATGGAATTTCTAGGTCATATGTAGATGTTGTTCCTTTTTTTTAAATTTCTTTTTAATTTTTATTGGAGGACACCAATGGGGAAGGGGGGGTGGGATGAATTGGGAGATGGGGATTGACATATATACACTATTGATACTATGTATAAAATAGATAACTAATGAGAACCTACTGTATAGCACAGGGAACTCTACTCAATGCTCTGAGGTGACCTAAAAGGGAAGGAAATCTAAAAAAGAGGGGATATATGTATACATATAGCTGATTCACTTTGCTGTACAGCAGAAACTAACACCACATTGTAAAGTTTTGTGTTTTAGAATGTGATTTTCACCTATAGAGGTTTAGAACTGATTGTTGAGGAGAAAGGGAAATCAACCAGAAGGACACTGAAAATTTAAGAAGTGATGAAGATTCTGCTTTAGTCCAAGATGGAGTAATAAGAACCAGATTGATGCTTTTCACTGAAGCAGCCCCAAAATGAACAAAATATGTGAAACTACATTTTTTAAGGAGATTGAACATCGGTCAACCAAGGACAGTGATTAGTGAGAGAAGGAAAATAATTGAGTTGAACTCTATGATTGTTCCAGCTAACTGGAAACAGAGTTTCCAGGCCATGGCAGAGACATAGGGAATCCAGGAAAAGCCCAGCAGACTCCCTGAGTTGAGAATATGGATCTGAGAGTCTGAGGTGGCCAAGACAAGTTGTTCAGGACAGAGTACAGAGAAGAAGAGATTTACAGAGAGAAATCTCCAGATATCTGGAGAGAATCACCTCACCATATATTTAGCTAGGTATCACTCAGCACATATATGTAAGAACAATGTCCACATGAATGGATTAGAGGAAAGAGTATCCCATGTGGCACAGTGTCAGGAATGTTACCAGTTTCCACAAGACAGACTAGAAAATCTCTTGATTCACAGGACAGTGTTAGCGTGCCTTGCCTCAGACATAAGGAATGATGACCCTTACACTGAACGCTGCTTTAGTCCCACATAACAAATTGTAGAAGCAAGATCTAAAGGATCCAACTGTTTCCAAGTACATTGGAATGCAATCCAGGACAAAGCTCAAGATTTTTAGGAACACAAAAATATCCAGCACTCTGGACCTAGAGATTATCATACTAAGTGAGGTAAGACAAAGAAAGACAGAGAAAGGCAAATAACATATGATATCACTTATATGTGGAATCTAAAGTATGATACAAATGAACATATCTATGAAACAGAAACAGACTCACAGACATAGAGGACAGACTTGCGATTGCCAGTGGGGAGAAGGGGTAGGGGAGAGATGGATTGGGAGTTTGGGATTAGCAGATGCAAACTATTACATATAGAATGAATAGACAACAAGGTCCTACTGTACAGCACAGGGAATTGTATTCAGTATCCATAATGGAAAATATCCATAACTATGTTATGGAAAACAATATGATATATATATATATATATATATATATATATATATGCATACCTGAATCACTTTGCTGTACACCACAAACTAACACAACATTGTAAATCAACCATACTTCAGTACAATAAATTTTTAAAAAATATCCAGTGTTCAACAAGTTAACATTCATGATATCTGGCATCCAATCAAAGATTATCAGGCATACAAAGAAGCAAGAAAATATGACCCATAATGAAGAAAACAATCAATTGAAATAAACACAGAACTGACACAAATGTCAGGTTTAGCTGACAGTGACATTTTAAAAAGTTACTATAATTGTATTCCATATGTTCACAAAGCTAAGAGGCTTAAAAAACCACAATCTCAGAAGCATGGAGAAAATTGCACCAAAATCAAATTGCTTAAAACCAGTGATAAAAAGAAACATTTTAAAATTTGTCATGCAAAAAAGACACATTATGTCCAGAGGAACAACGATAAAGATAACAGCAGATTTATTGTTGTAAAGAATGTGAGCAGGAAAAAAAAAAAAAAAAAAAGAATGTGAGCAGGAAGATAGCAGAGTAACATCTCTTAAGTAAGTGAAAGAAAATCTTGTCAACCCAGAACTCTATACTCAGTGAAAATATCTTTAAAAAGTGAAGGGAGAATGACTTTTCTAACATACAAAAACCTGAAAAATATAATTACTATCAGATTCTAGCTACAAAAAAACTGCAGAACATCTTTGGGTAGATGGAAAATAACACCAGATGGAAATCTGGATCTACAGAAAGAACACCAGAAATGGTGACTACATACACGTGTCATAAAAGACATTGTGGCTTCCATCTTGTGCTCTTGAATTAATTGCACTAGGGAATCCAGTTGATAAATCTGAAGCAATCCATCCAGGCCATGCAGGAGGAACTGTGATCTTCTACCAAGAGACACATGAGTAAATTTATATTGAAAGCAGATACTTCAGTAGAACCCACAGAAACTGCAAAATAATAAATGTTTGCTGCTTTAAGAAAAACAAACAAAAGAAACAGAAAAGGAAAGGCATACAAACAAACACAAGTTAACATGGACTTTCCCTCAAAGTTTCTTTGTTATAGATGTGTTCTACAGAGATGCTAGCACTTGTTTGCAGATATAGATGTGTAAAGAGGCTCACTTCGGCATTGTCTGTAAGAGCGAAATACTGGAAGCAAATGAAATGTCCATTAATAGGGATTTGGTAAACAAATTATGGTGAATCCATTAAAAAATGATGAGGATATTAACCAAGAAAGTAGCAGGAAAATGGAAGGAAAAAATGGTTTGGGATCTGACAGATATCCAGAGTAGAATCAAGTATTAAATGTTAGGGGTGAGGAAAGTATAGCAGTTAAGGAAAGCAGGCTTTTCTGTATTTCTCAGTTCCCATACTACCTTTTCCAGCCTGAATCAAAAGCCAGCTCATTTGTCTCTGCTTTTACCCTTATGGTTAGTCTCAATATATTAGCCAATGTGCCTTTTATTATTTTTTAAATTTTTATTGAAATATAGTTGGTTTACAATAGTGTGTTAGTTTCAGGTGTACAGAAAAGTGATTCATATACATATATGTACATATATATATATATATATCTTTTTAGATTCTTTTCCATTATAGGTTATTACAAGATATTGAGTATAGTTCACCGTGCTATACTGTACATCCTTGTTGATTGTCTATTTTATACATAGTAGTGTGTATATGTTAATCTCAAACTCCTGATCCATCCCTCCTCCACCCCCTCCCCTTGGCAACCACAAGTCTTATTTCTATGTCTGTGAGTCTGTTTCTGTTTCATAGATAAGTTCATTTGTGTCATATTTTAGATTCCATATATAAGTGATAGCATATGGTATTTGTCTTTGTCTGACTTACTTCACTTACTGTGATAATCTCTAGGTCCATCCATGTTGCAGCAAATGACATTATTTCATTCTTTTTATGGCTGAGTAGTATCCCATTGTATATATGTACCACATCTTCTTTATCCATTCATCTGTCAGTGGACATTTAGGTTGCTCCATGACCTGGCTATTGTAAATAGTGCTGCTATGAACATTGGGGTGCATGTATCTTTTCAAATTATGGTTTTCTCTGGATATATGCCCAGGAGTGGTATTGCTGAATCATATGGTAGCTCTATTTTTACTTTTTAAAGGAGCCTCGTTACTGTTCTCCATAGTAGTAACCAATGTGTCTTTTAAATGTAGGTTGAATAACATCATTCCTTGGTTCACACCTTCTAAAGACTTGACTTTTCACCTGCTTCTAGTTTATTTCTCTCCTCTATAACTTCACTTCTCTCACTCCTGCCTTGGCTCATGGTATCTTTGCTATACTGCACTCTTGTCGTTCCCCACACATACTAGGAATATACCTACCCTATTCTGCTGTCTTAGCTATTTCTCTTCCTGCAATGCTCTTTCCTCAGAGTCACAAAGCTGTCATGCCCACCTGCAAGTATCTGTTTAGGTATTCTTTTCTAAGACAGGCCAATCTTGACTAACATGTTTAGTATGATAACCTGCCTCCCTACTATCACTCAGAATTCCCAATCCCCCCTTACATTGTATATTTTCTGTCCTTGCTTGTCACCTATGAAAAGTATAAAATATCTAAATTTTTAATATTGTTTATTTATTGCCTATCTGCTATAAGACAACATAAGACCCACAAGGAAAATGTGATTTATTTATGCATTTATTTATTTTCACTAATGTCTCTCATGTTCATTGAAAAATGCCTGGCAAATAGTAGGTGCTCAATACATATTTTTGCATGAATGAAAAAAAAAATTATGGAGTTTCTGTGTGATTAAAGGACTGCACAGTGATGCTATATCTGCTCTTATTCTAGGTATCAAACTCCCATTAACTCATTAATATTTATTTGGATTTTTGTGGTGCTCATGTATGAGGCTAATGTGGAATGTGAGTTGCATGTTGGAGGGTATGTAAAATATGAAGAACTAAGAAAGGAAAAAATATAATTTTCAGTAGAGGGAACAAGTTGATCAAATGCACAGAAGTTGAAAAACACAGGGCATGTCAGACATGGTGGAATATACCTATAATGTAAATTATACAATATAAAGAAATTAGAAGATAAAACCTTTCTTTCATTTTTGTCAGTTATTGAATTTTTTCTTATACATGCGTAGTGAGGAAACTGGACTAACACTCACTCGTGATTAGAGAATGTCCAAGGTGGGTCTGGTGAAACTGGGGAGTCATGGAGAGGAGGTGGAGAGATAGCCAACCAAAAATCCATTTATGAACGAGTGTCCTGCAAAGAGGTCCCATTCTGAGAAAGATAGAATGTGATCTATAAACGGACTCAGCAATCAAATGGGAGTGACCGTCTTGAGGAGCATGTTTTCTCTTTCTCGATGTGTCTCCCAACTCCACCTAACTATAATCATGCCTGAGTCTCATCTAGGGTGATGGGATGTAAAGTAAAAACTGAAAAAGCTAGTTTGCCAATATCAATATTATTTACAGAGAAGCAAGAACGCTTTATGCCTCTTTCCAACAGAGTGTAACACATGCACGCACATAGTCTCACAGTCTCATTTTACCTTTATTAGGCATAATAAAGGCACACACACACAGTCTCATTTTACCTTTATTAGGCATAGATTACCACTACGCCAGTGTGTGGGTGATGGTGCCCAGCTGAGTGATAAAACTGTCCATCAGATATAAGGGGAATCCAAGATGGGAATGGTGGCATCAGATACATCTCGCGATACTCAGTGTTTGAAATAAGGTGATGTCTGGTGAGGTCCTCCTGTGTCAGATAAGGCAGAGGTGATGCCTATTGAAAATGTGGTGCTTTGTAGGTGTGTGTCACCCAGTTGATACGCAGAAAATGGTAACGAGAATACATATCGATCCTCACTGGAACTCAGCCAAGGAATAGTGATGGCTAGAGGGAAACGGAGATTTGTTTGTTTAAGGGAGGTTTGTTTATAATACACATCTTGGTACCAAACTAATCAAGGGTCACTGTAAGGGACTGAATTTGTTTATAAGCAAAGGAGGTAATCAGTATGATTTGGGTTAGAATTACTTTTAAAGTGACCATGAGCACAAAATAAAAACAAAAAGCCTCTCCAAAATCAGAAGTTGAACCAAAAATGAGCAAACAGGGCTTCCCTGGTGGCGCAGTGGTTGAGAGTCCGCCTGCTGACGCGGGGGACACAGGTTCGTGCCCCGGTCTGGGAGGATCCCACATGCCGCGTGGCGGCTGGGCCCGTGAGCCATGGCTGCTGGGCCTGCGCGACCGGAGCCTGTGCTCCTCAACGGGAGAGGTCACAGCAGTGAGAGGCCCGCATACCGCAAAAAAAAAAAAAAAAAAAAAATGAGCAGACTGCATAATGGAAGTCTATGTAATTAGTAAAAACACACACACACACCCCACATCACATGAAACAATTTGAAGTAATGAAGGTTAACATATTGCAAATGGGTTCAACTCACTTATATTAACAAAGTAAATAAATTTTTGTTTGACTAACAAAACAAAATCCAGCAATGTTTAGCAAAGAGAAAAGGAGAAAAATTCATATGATAAAAAACTATGAAAAATATAACAAGTAAACACCAAAAAGAAAACAGAAGTAACAATATTGACATCTGTAATAGAATTAAGACTAGAGATTAAAAGAAAAAAGATAAAGATGGGCATTTCAGAATGCTTAAGTCTAAAATTTACCAGAAAGGAATACCAGTTATTCATATTTATGTACCCAGTTAACACAGCAACAGCTTTCATAAAACAAAAATGTCTAAAGAACCAGAAATCAAAATACCATAGAACACTTTAAAGTGTCTCTATCAATATAACACAGATTCAATGCTCAAAAAGAAAGAGTATAGAAAACCCACACTACATAATCAATAAGGTAGATTTTATAGATTTTAAAACTCTGGTAACATCAAACACTCCAATTTTTCTGAGTGTGATAAAAATCACATATTCTCTTGTACACATTAGCTCTCCTTGCATTTAATGTAAATGTTATTTAGAACTATAAAATATTGATAGTGCTATTATTACTTAGCATTTAGAGTGTTATTCCTATTAAACTTATTTTACAAGCTTTATTTGGAATAATATTAGATACTGAGACACCCTTGCCCTTTGTGAAAGGTACTCATCCAGAGATGTTTGGGTTGAAGAGGACAATTTGGTGTTTTTCAACTTCACTGGTTTGTTTTGGAAAGGTCTATTTTATTTCAAAATACATTGTCTTCATTCTAGAAAGGAGAGAAATCCTGGTTCTTTCCTGCGACTCCTTTGTCAGGCCCTTAGCATCTGTTATTTATGTTTGAGACAGACCAGGGTTTGAACCCAGATCAGTCTGACTCTCCTCCTAAGATACCACAGTAGCATGTTATCTTTGGATTCTTTGACTATTAATCCAAATTCAAATAGATCATCTAATAGTTGTGATTTTTCTGGCATTGTGGTTGCTTGGATGATAATATCAGTAAGAATAGCTTACTAACTGGGGATCAGGAGGTACAAATTATTGGGTGTAATATAGGCTCAAGAATGTATTGTATGATATGGGGAATATAGCCAATATTTTGTAATGACTGGAGATGGAAGTAACCTTTAAAAATTGTATAAAAAAAGAATAGCTTACTGCTGCTTTTTATTCAAAACCTTATACGTGCCAGTGAAAGCAGCTCTTTTGTCCCTTTCCTATTTGCCCATTTTTGTTCCCCTTTAGCCTTAAAAGAACCTAATTATAGGAATGAGATAACTAGGCCATTTAACCTAACTCCTGACTTATACTCTCCTGAATGCACACCACGCCTTGCCTAACCTGCTTTCCTAGATTAAAAGAGGTTTGAATGAAGAATTAAGTAGTTAAAGAATGACTAGCTCTCTAGACCCAACAGCCCCCTTAGCAATCCTATAGGCCGATCACTCAGCAAGATAACATCGAAGAGAGAGTCAGCCAGTCTGCCCTCAATGGAGAAAGATGCAGAACCCAACATCCTGACTCAATGATTCACTGAGATGCTTCCTCCTTTTTCCCTTTAAAAACTGTCATGGCTGAGCAGAATCTTGGGACTTGGTCTCTGGACACCAGTCCACCTTCTCCCCAGATTGCTTTTCTGGTTAAAGCATCTTTCTTTTCTACTGCTACTTGCCTCTCAATCATTTGCTTTTGAGCGGCAAGCAGCTGGACCTTTTCAGTAACACCAGGACATGTCTGTGACCATATTTCTTCTATGCCTTTCAACACCTAGAAAAACCCAGTGGGATATTGATATTGATATTTTACTGGGAGAAACTGGAATTAAACTGATACGTAATATCCAAAAGTATTTCTTTAAATCTGGCATCATCTGTTTCAGATGATAAATAAATGAATGGTGAGTGTCAGGGCCAGAATATAAGGCTGTTTCTTTCTAAATGCAAAAGCAATGTTCTTTCTCTCACTTGACAGCCTTGCAGTTTTCCACATCCACTCTATTTGTTATCTGCTTGCTTTTCATCATGAGAAGACATGCCCCTTCCCGGTGGACCGTGGTTGTATTTTCTAAAGTTGGCCACAACAATTTTTCTCATCCCATGTACTCTTCTGGAAATTTGTCACTGCCCTACCTGGCTGTGGAGTCTAATTCCCATTCCTTGCATTGTATTGTGGCCTTTGTTACCATTAAACACAGTGGGAGAGTCACTGTGTAACTTTTGAGGCTAGATTATAAAATACACTTCAGCATACCCTTTGCTGGCTGAAACACTTCCTGGAACCAGAGCTGGCATGTAAGCAGTTCACCACCACCAGTGCTGCCATGGTGTGAGAACCTAACTGGCCCACACCAGTAGGACAGACAGCCTCTGCTGCCACAGCCCCAGTCACCATCTGAACGCAGTTTCAGGACAAACCCAGAAGGAAAACACACCAATGGAGTCCCGACCCATCCAAACTGCCAGACACTGCTCTATGAAGCCAGAAAGCCTTATGTTGATTTATTGTGCAACATTAATTGTCAGAATACATACTTATGGCTAGGGTTGCAAGTATGCAGGCAAAATCCGGTACACTTCTTAGTTTTGTAAGTAATGTTTTATTAGAACACAGCTACACCCATTTATTTACATACTGACTTCTCCAATGTTATAATAGCGGAATTTAGTGATTTCAACAGAGACCATCTAGCTTGCAAATGCAAAAATACGTTGTGTCCAGTCTTTTACAGAAAATGTTTGCCAATCCCTAGTCAATGGACTTCTTCCTTTTTTTCATATTCTTGGATGCATAGAGCAGAAGCTAGCCTATGAATCTTACTTTACTCACCTATTGTAGAATATTTTTTTTTATTGGGGTATAGTGGTTTTACAATGTTGTGTTAGATTCTACTGTACAGAGAAGTGAAGTAGAGTTTCCTGTGCTATACAGCAGGCTCTCATTAGTTATCTATTTTATACATAGTGTATATATGTCAATTCTAATATCCCAATTCCTCCCACTCCCCACCCTTCTTCCCTCCTTGGTGTTCATACGTACCTATTGCAGAATATTTTTTAAATGACATCTTTATTTCCCTCCTTGTATCCATGTCCTTATGAGGTCCTCTCCCACACTGATTCTGAACTTGCTTATGTGACTTTCATAAGCCAGTGGGGCTTTAGCAAGTGTGATGCAAACAGAAATTTGAAAAGTTATTAAACATCAGCACTTGTGGTCTCTTGGTGCTGGGAACCCCTATACCAACCACCTGAAAAAGTCTGTGTTCACTTCCTGGAGGATGGACCATGTCCTTGCTATAATAGGCATTTCCACAGGCCTAATGTCCCAGATGTCCCAGACCTCCAGCTGAGAACTCAGACATGTTAGTGAGTCCATCTTAGGGCAAGCCCACAATCATGAAACATGTCAATATTCATTGTTTATAGCCAATGAGTTTTGGGGTGCTTTGATACACAACAAAAGCTATCAGAGACATCTATAGAGTTTGCTTTAATGTTCTCTGTCTGTACTTTTTTATACAGTAGCAAGGAAATTGAGGGAAATCATTAGCCTCAAGAAATAACATAGGTTAAAAGTATACAAGGGTATTGATACTATCAAACTATCTAATGATACATTCATTACTCTTTAATAAGAGAAGCTGGGAATTAGGAGTTTGGGGTAGAGATGGATGATGTTTTATCCCCAATCTTTTAGTTCGGTTTCTAATTTCAAAATCCTGGAAGAGGAGGCTTTGGTTCTGACTCAGCATGACCTAACTTGGATTCCCATCGATTTCAAGAGACCTAAGAATAATATGAAGAAGAATCAGGAAGAGACAGAGATGATCAGATTCAGTAAATGGGCAAAGTAACATTCAGAATAAAATTTGAAGGGGAGGATCATTTTAAAACAACCTGAGTTCATTCGCTCCATGATCGGTGAGTTAGCAGTAGAATCTAGGTCAACCAAACAAATCTATGGCTTGGTGAAAACTCTCTTCTCCTCACATGCCCACAGTTTTCTCTACCCTCAGAGAAAGATAGTTACATATGTGCTGTTACCACACACCTGAATAAAATAATCCTTCAGCAAATTTCATTTTCTAGCATTTCATCTCCCAGTGGTAATGCCAAATAGAATGTAGATAAACACATTGAGTGCAACTATCCGTGGCTTTAGCACGAGGCAAGATTCCATCTGTGGGCATTCGAAGAAGCTCACCATGAGTGCTTTCTGTGTTGCTGTACGATCAGAGGATAATTTAGAACAAAAAGTAAAGGTCAGACATGTAATGCTGCTACGAGTGACCTTTTCACTCCCAACTCTTTGTAAAGTCATCGGTATTAGCAAGTTTAGATGCATCTTTTAAAAGAAACTGTACAATTTCCTCCAGGAGCTGTGTTTCCAGTTTGAAAGGACCCCCCATGGGGGTGGCGGTCCCTTTCAGGAGTTCTGCTGAAAACAGTCACAGGGAGGCAAAGTCCTCCTTGTCCTGAGAGATTCTGTGACCATGGGAAAAGCCAAGGACCAGAGCCAGGAGCTTCCGTGATAAATATTAATGCTGAGCATTCAAGTACTTACTTTGACCCTAGGAGTCCAGCAAGAACTTCTCCTCTTTCCTGCTCAGGAAGAATGTGGGGTCTGCTGAAGTTCAGCTGTGTTATTAGTCTTCAGTTCATAACCTACCTACCTCGCTATTATGCTTCTCTTATTACATGACCTTCATCAGCAGAATGGAAACTTCCTCTTTAACTCAAATTCCCAAGGTCACATGAAATAAAATTAGCGTCTTGTAATCGTGGTTGGACTAAGAACATTTGCATAATGAATGTTTAATAAATATTATTGGAATTAAATAAATTAACTTCCATTTTAGCGGAGAACCTCTGGATTCATACTTTAAAGAAAATGCTGTGAAAAACTGGGCTCCTGTTCAGTTCAGAAAATGGTACAAAACACTCACTGTGAGAACTAAGAAGACTCAGACCATTCTTACTTCCCTGCTTCCCTTCATGGCTAAACCCTACATACATTGTCCCTAAGTCTCTAATTTATCAATAACACGGTATATTCATTACAGTTCCTCATTTTAAAAAATTATTTTTTTATTGTAGGTCCTTGTTAGTTATCTATTTTAAATATAGCACTATGTACATGTCAATCCCAAACTCCCAGTTTATCCATTCCCCCCCACCCTTCCCCTCTGGTAACCATAAGTTCATTCTTTAAGTTTGTGAGTTCCTCTTTTATTATTATTTTTGTTTTTGTGAGGCTCATCAGAGACCTCTGTGTTCCCATATCCAAAGGACACAATTGTTTTCAACTTAACCCATCTTTCAATAGCATTTGATAACACTGATTTTTTTTCTTTTTCTTTTTCTGGAAACACACACATCCTAATTTAGTGGACCCCCCTTGTCAGTCCTGATTTCCAGCTCCTTCCCCCACAACTCCCTGGGTTCTGGTATTGGAGTTTAGGGCTAGTTTGGCTTCTCATCTCCATTTTCACTCTTTTCCTGGGGATCTTCTAGGCTTCCTTTACTTATTACCACAGAGATTGTATCTCCAACCCAGAAGTCACTTCTTCTTCTTTTTTTTTTTTTTGCCTTACGCGGGCCTCTCACTGTTGTAGCCTCTCCCGTTGCGGAGCACAGGCTCCGGACGTGCAGGCTCAGCGGCCATGGCTCACGGGCCCAGCCGCTCCACAGCATGTGGGACCTTCCCGGACCGGGGCACGAACCCGTGTCCCCTGCATCGGCAGGCAGACTCTCAACCACTGCGCCACCAGGGAAGCCCCAGAAGTCACTTCTGAATACATAGTTGCCTGTTCATTCATTCATTCAGGAAACAGGAGGGAAAGTAGATGCTTCTCAGGATGTTAAATCAAGAAGTAAAGGTGCCTTCTGGAATTGTACAAGTGAGCTACCAGAAAGAGTTGAAAGCAGAAAGATTTGATAGGAGGTTGACTCAGGGAAACAATAAGAGAGGATTTAGAAATGGTGAGGCAGTAAATCTTTCTTTTTATTACAGACGCTTCTGTTCCTGATGATTTTGAAAATGCCACTCACGGACCATCTCATGTCAGTCAACATGGTTAGTTGTAAAAAGATGCATCTCCAAGACCCTAAACAAGTCAAATCAGAACTGCTGGGTTATTGCATATATGGTAGATAGCCTTTAGGAACTATAGCTTTATTTTTGTTTTTTATAAATTTATGTATTTATTTTGGCTATGTTGGGTCTTCGTGGCTGTGCGCGGGCTTTCTCTAGTTGCAACGAGCGGGGGCTACTCTTTGTTGTGGTGAGTGGGCTTCTCATTGCGGTGGCTTCTCTTGTTGTGAAGCATGGGCTCTAGGCATGTGAGCTTCAGTAGTTGTGTCTTGCGGGCTGTACAGCGCAGGCTCAGTAGTTGTGGCACACAGGCTTAGTTGCTCCACGGCATGTGAGATCTTCCTGGACCAGGGATCAAACCTGTATGCCCTGCATTGGCAGGCAGAATCTTAACCACTGCACCACGAGGGAAGTCCAGAACTATAGTTTTAAATTTTACTTTGACTTCATTTCCTAAGTTTTGTGTTTTTTGTTTTACTTTGTTAATTTTCATATCTACTCTTTAATTTGAATTTTGCTTTTGTCATTGAACTGGCAGACATTTTTTTTTCTTTTTCAGCTGTATATTTTTTGGAAATTTTGTTGTTTTAAAATGTTTAAATTCTTGGAATATTGAACTACGACCAGAATCTGAGACATTTTACATCTTTAACAGGTTGGGTTTTTTCTTTTGTATTTTAAATATTTAATATTTTAAACTTCAATTTGTTTGATTGAAAAATAACGTTTATTTTCTGTTTGACATAGATTTTATATTATGGATATTATACCTTAAGAATTTACATTTCTTTGTAGTTTCATGTAGTATTTCTCTATTAAAGGTATTAAAACCTGAGAAAAGTGTTATTAAAATTTCTCATTTACACGTCTGATTTTTTTTTTCAATTTAACTTCATAGTTCTAACATGTTTTACTTTATATATTTCACTATTATATACTTCAGTGCAAAATGGATCATGACTACTATAGCATTTTTAGAGATTTTACCTTTCATATTTATAAAATATTTCTCCTTGTCCTTTTAAAATGGTTTTCACCTCAAGAGCTACTTTCTATGTTAATAGTACTGCCACATCTGCTTTTTTTCTTTCTTACTTTGAGTTTTTAATAGCCTGAAATTCTTCCTCTAACTATCTGTTTAGCTCAACCTTTATATGCCATTTGCTTCTAATGCATCTGTTATAATAAGCATAGAGGTACATATTAACTCACGGAATCTGAGATTCAAAGTTATTTAAACTATATATTTTTTCCTTTAACAACTGATATATTTGTTCTATTTTCATCCAACCTCTGTTCTATTTTTTGTTTTTTGTTTGTTTGCTTGTTTTCAGTTAAGTAATATTGTGGCTCTTATTTTTCTACTCTGACAATTATTGGTTTTAATATGTTTTATTTGATCCCGTCTTCTATTTATTTATAGTATCTATATTTTATTATATTGATGATGAAATTGATGAATTAATCAGAAACATTTGTCCTTATAAAAGATATTTTGGGGATCCTTTTAGTTGTATATCCTCCTTTCTGACCCATAGCATCCCCTATCCCCTGGATGTTTTGGGAGAGTATTTGTTTGTTTTTGTGTTTTACTTTAATTTTGGTCTTTATTATTGTAAATAAATATAATGCAACATTTTATTTTATTTAAATCTCATTTTAACCAAAATGATCCTTTTGCGTTTGGACAATGCAATAGCCTCATTAATTTCTCTGTATATATACATATATAGATATATATATATAGAGAGAGAGAGACAGAGAGAGAAATTTTTGCTTATTACTTCATTTGACGATTTTCTAAATTATCCTACTCTTCCACCAAGTCTGGAAGTACTAGCTATCTTATACTGTTGCTTAGCATGGCTCCTCTCCTTGAACTTTGGATCCCGCTTCAATATCTAGTGATGTTTTCTTGTCTGATATAAAACATAAGCCAGAGGGGAATAATGTACTCAAAGGCAGGAAAACAAGATGGTTAAGAGCTCAAACTTCAGGGTTAGGTTATTTGAGTTACTGTATATAAAGTGCCTAGAATGATGTACAACAAGAGCTGCAGAGGTAATAATTAGTGTTATATACTTGTCTTTTGTTAACAGCTTTACTGAGACATAATTTACATACAATACAATTAATCCAGTTAAAGTATATAATTCAATGATTTTTAATGCATTCACAGAGTTGTGCGACCATTACCACTATCAACAAGAGATCCTATACCTCTTAGCTATCACCCCACTCACTCACCCAAACTCCCCAGCCCTAAGCAGCCACTAATTTACTCTATGCCTATTGATTTGCTTATTCTGGCCATTTAGTATAAATAGAATTATGTAATATGTGGTCTTCTGTGACTTGCATCTTGAACTTAGCATAATGTTTTCAAGTTTCAACCATGTTTTAGCATGTATCAGCACATCACTTCTTGCTGAATAATATACTGTAGCCTAGATCTACCACATTTGTTTATCCATTCATCAGTTAATGTCCATGTAACTTTTGGTTCTTTTCAGTTTTGGAGTATTATGAATAATACTGCTATGAACATTCATATACATGCTTTTGTGGTGAACATATATTTTCAGTTCTCTTGTATGTAGGCTTAGCAGTGGAATTGCTGGGTCAAATGGTTATTCTAGGTTTAACTTTTGGAAGAACTGAGAAACTATTTTGCAAAGTGACTGCATCATTTTTACATACCCACCAGCATCACAGGAAGGTTCCAACTTCTCTACATTCTCATCAACTCTTCTACTAACTGACTTTTTGGTTACAACCATCCTAGTGGATGTATGTTTTAGAATGCAGGTTTTATTATTATTCAGGTGTAGGTGAGGCCAACAGATCAGGAGATGACTGCTGTTGAGAAGACAGTTTGTTTTTCACAGTTCCCAAGAGGAGGGGCAGACCATGTCATGCAGGCCACACGTGGAAGCACAAGGTTTGGTTTCCATAGAAAAAAGAAGACAAATCAGAGTAAACAGAATTAGGATTGGCCAGTTTGAATGATTTCAGAGGGCTCTGGAACATAGAGCTATCTCTAGTTTTCTGTTATTGGACCCTGGGATAACAAGCGCAGATGGATATTGCATTCTGGTGTATAAGAGTTAGATAGAAGAGTTGGCTGTGGTATGAGCTATGGATTGGTAGGTTGGCATATGAAAGGCACAATCATAGGGGAGTCTTTTTTTTTATCACTAAGAATTATCTTTCCCTGGGAAAGACAGTCTCTCCCAGGTCAGCAAATCTCACATGCCAGAGCACTGAGAACCCAGAAAAGAAGTTGCACAGATGAGAGTATCTAAGGAATTGTCACTCCATATTTCTCTTCACTTGTCTTTTTAATAATATTGGCTGCTACAGGGTCTCCAAGTAATCCCCCACTGCATTTATTCTTTCATTATTTCAAATTCCATAGTCAGTTAAATACATCCAGAGGGTATAAAGTAATGGCTGTGTTGAAACCACTCAATCATGATCTGCTTTACAAAAGATGATAAATGTATGAATCTTTGGTCTTTAAGA
The DNA here is from genome assembly GCF_005190385.1 of Monodon monoceros. Classification (NCBI taxonomy): domain Eukaryota; kingdom Metazoa; phylum Chordata; class Mammalia; order Artiodactyla; family Monodontidae; genus Monodon; species Monodon monoceros. The sequence continues at coordinate 106,289,744 of NW_021703772.1, read as the reverse complement.
CATTGGACCTCTTTCTATTTTTAGACAGTCTCACTCTCTCTTGAAGTCTGCTCTTGACTTCCCTGGCAGACTGAGGGAAGTGGCAGCTCTACAAATCTCTCTGTCTGTCTGTCTGTCTGTCTCTCTCTCTCTCTCAGCACACACACACCCACAAGCACACACACATTTTAAAGAATCTTAAACATGGCAAAATACTCCTCTTTGTAGAGCTCTGTAGGGTCAAAGATGTGCTAAGATATACACAAATACTTTATCTTTTAGAAATTTAGAAAACAGTTGTCAAAAAAATAAAAAGTCAATGCCTGGTATTAGGCAAGCAGTTCATCTTGTTTATATGTCATTAATATAATATTAAATAGTTTTATTGTCATTATTAAATATTACCAGTAAAGTCTTTCAAACTTTGTAAGAATTGATAATATTAAATAAGCTGTTTTAGAATATAAATATGTAGAACTGCATTTACTTTGTAGTGTTATTATAACCCCCATAACAAATCTAATGAAGATGACCACCCCCAAAATACTTACGTATTAATCTCATTTTTGGATAAGATGAAGTAATCTAAGTATAATATAATTTGAATTCAATAATGACACACCATGTCCAAGTACTATTTAAGCCAGCAATGAAAACATGGTTTAATAGCCAGGACATGGAAGCAACCTAAGTGTCCATCAACAGATGAATGGATAAAGAAGATGTGGCACATATATACAATGGAATATTACTCAGCCATAAAAAGAAACGAAATTGAGTTATTTGTAGTGAGTTGGATGGACCTAGAGTCTGTCATACAGAGTGAAGTAAGTCAGAAAGAGAAAAACAAATACCGTATGCTAACACATATATGTGGAATCTAAGAAAAAAAAAAAGGACAAAAGGAAAAAAAAAACCAAAAAGGTCATGAAGAACCTAGGGGTAAGACAGGAATAAAGACAGACTTACTAGAGCATGGACTTGAGGATATAGGGAGGGGGAAGGGTAAGCTGTGATAAAGTGAGAGAGTAGCATGGACACATACACACTACCAAACGTAAAATAGATAGCTAGTGGGAAGTATCCGCATAGCACAGGGAGATTAGCTCAGTGCTTTGTGACCACCTAGAGGGGTGGGATAGGGAGGGTGGGAGGGAAGGAGTCGCAAGAGAGAAGAGATATGGGAACATATGTATATGTATAACTGATTCACTTTGTTATAAAGCAGAAACTAACATGCCATTGTAAAGCAATTATACTCCAATAAAGATGTTAAAAAAAAAAAGAAAACATGGTTTAATACTAGAAAAGGTGACATTATATCACATCAATACCCCAAATGTTTACTAATAATAGTAATTGTTACTTGCACTTTCCATGGAGTAATTCTTCTGTCATTACATTACACAGTTATCTCTGTTTATCCTTGCTATAATCCTTTAGGGCACAGAGACATGATGTAATTCATGCATCACTCAGAAAGTGCTAGAGGTGGGAGAAAATCCAGGCAGTCCCAGGCTGCACTATTAATGCCTGTCCTATTAAAATCACATGTAATCTCTCTTGTAACTTTAAACAAAATATAACTCAATCTATAAAACCCTTCATAGTGGAGGAGCTTGACAAAAAATAAATAAAATAATTAATCTGATAACCTCAAAATGATGCTGCTGGAATCAAAACAAGGAACCCAAATATGTGACAAGTCTTAAACACCAGCCTGGCAATTCCAGCCAATCACATGAAGCACAAAAGTGTAATTTTTTAAAAGATTCATTATATATTTAGATCAAAACTTAGATGTGAAACTGAGCAGAACACTATGGGGCTCACCCAGGTACCAAAGGCTTTCTGTGTCCCCTGTTTCTTGTTTGTAGGGAAAATGCTTCATCCTCCTAGACCTTCCCCAAATTCCAAAGGGCAGATTCAAACAGTTACTGATTAGAGAAGGGAGGGAACGGAGAAATGAAGGAGGAGCAGTCAAGAAACAATAATGCGGCAATAAACCAGGGTCCTGGTCCCACTTCAAGGGACTTATATAACAATATATCTCTGAGTTATTCTACAGGAACTAAGACTTCCACCCAGGTGGAGGATGGTAACTTCAGGCTGAGCTCAAGTTTCCTGGAGCACCGCCTTGTTACCTCACCACCAACTGATCAGAAGGAAGTTACACACCCTGTAGACGTCACCCCAAATGTTGCCTTTAGAAACTCCTCCCTGAAAACCATCTGAGAGTTCAGGTCTTTTGAGGACAAGCCACTTGTTCTCCTTGCTTGGCCCTGTAATAAACCTTTCTCTGCCCCAGACTCCAACATTTCCATTTGTTTGGCATCACTGTGCATTGGGCACAGAAACTTGTGTTTGAAAGCAGATGAAAATAAATTTTAAATGTATTAAAGAGTAAAAGAGGAAAATATAGATAAATACCTATTTGATACAAGGTGGAAAGTATTTACTAAGCTCAAAAGAATAGAGATAATATTGACATAATTATGAAATACATATTTGTAAAATTTTCTTCTAAATAACATTTAAAAATAAAAATTAAATAACTAGAATATATATTTATGGAAATTTTAAAAATGTAAGGAGTAACATTGTAATTTATAAATAACTGTACAAACTGATAAATAGTATCATCTCCTCTATAAACAAATGAGTAAAAGCCATAATACAATTTTACAAAAATGAAAATAAAATGATTAATAGATGTATAAAAATATTTAGCCTTACCATCATTTGAAGAAAAAAATTAGTATCACAAAATGTTGACATTTTTTAACTGTCAGATTTGCCCTGTTCCCAAAAATAAATCACAAGAATACATAACAATAGGGACTTTCATGTAGTTAATTAATAACAATGATAAATTGGAAGCAACTTAATTGTTCAAAATGGAAAGATGATCAAATTAGTGATGATACCATCCAGACAATGTAATAATAGGCATTTGAGATAATACTTGAAATCCTAACAATGATGTTGTTTAATGTGCCTTAGAAAAATCTTAGTCTAATAAATTACTATGTGCTGGTATAACATGTGCTTATATTTATGCATTTTTAATATTTAGTCTAATATTTCTACCATAAAATGAATTCATTGTAAAATGCAGAAAACCCAAAAATACCTTCCTATATGCACACACATAGCACATATTCAATATATTTTAGAAAAATAATAAATGAAAACAGAATGAAATTTAACTGAAATTTCCAACACTACATTTTTTTAAAACTTTTTATTTTATATTGGAGTATAGCCAATTAATAATGTTGTGATAGTTTCAGGTGCACAGCAAAGGGACTCAGCCATACATATACATGTATCCATTCTCCCCCAAACTCCCCTCCCATCCAGGCTGCCACGTAACATTGAGCAGAGTTCCCTGTCCTTGATGGTTATCCATTTTAAATACAGTTGTGTGTATATGTTGATACCAAGCTCCCTAAATATTCCTTCCCCCCACTCTTCCCCCCTGGTAACCATAAGTTCATTCTCTAAGTCTGTGAGTCTGCTTCTGTTTTGTAAATAAGTTCATTTGTATCATTTCTTTTTAGATTCCACATATAAGGGATATCATATGATATTTCTCTTTCTGTGTCTGACTTTCTTCACTCAGTATGACAATCTCTAGGTCCATCCATGTTGCTGCAAATGGCATTATTTCATTCTTTTTAATGGCTGAGTAATATTCCATTGTATACATGTACCACATTCTTCTCCGTTCCTCTGTCAATGGACATTTAGGTTGCTCCATGTCTTGGCTGTTGTAAACAGTGCTGCAATGAACATTGGGGTACAAATATCCTTTTAGACCATGTTTTTCTCTGGATATATGCCCAGGAGTGGGATTGCAGGGTCATGTGTTAGCTCTATTTTCAGTTTTTAAGGAACCTCCATACAGTTTCTCCACAGTGGCTGCACCAATTTATATTCCCTCCAACAGTGTAGAAGGGAACATTACTTTTTCTGATGCTTTTTAAATCTTCTTGTTTGCCTAACTGTATTTTATAAATTATCTATAATAAGTATTTTTAAAAGAAATGCAGAGACCAATGGATATACAAAAACTGCTTATCTTTACTAGTGAAAAGAAAACTGAAACAACCATAAGTAAGCTTTTAATCAGTGTTATTAGTTTTATGGTGTATGGTGTATTTATGGACATAAATACATTTCTATCTACCTACAAACATATATATATATATGTATATCTGTATATATACACATGACTATATATATATATATGAAACCGTGCCTCATAGGATTAAAGAAACTAATTACTAGTAGAAATTCTTAAGCATGTCTTACAGGACAGCAGAGAAGGAAACAGCTTTTTGAAATCCCCTCCACTTGTAACACAAGAAATTTGGCTGAAGCCAATTGGAATTCCCATGACTGACTAGAGTCTAAGCAGAATGTACTTGCTTGTCTGATAGATGAGCTTTAGTTGTCACAGCCCAAATTTCCACCACATGTTTTATACCAACACTCCCCCCCAATTTGCACATGTGACACATGAAGAAACATGAAGACTGCTTCCCTAAACCATGTAACCAACCACCCTTTTTCTCTTTCTTCGCCACCCCAAAACTCTAATTCTTAAATATCTACTTCATCCTGCTATTGGGGAGAAAGATTTGAACTGGCCTCCTATCTCCTGCTTGGTCTCCTTGTAATAAACCTTTCTCTCTAAGAAGGACCAGTACTTCAGTGTTTGGATTTCCATTGTATGTAGACAAACAAACTACTCAGTTTGGTAACATACACACACACACACACATATACAAAGTACTGTTAAAGGGCAAAGTTTCTATCAGATATTATTTTAGCAAAATTTTCACAGAGCTCTGGAAAAAATATAGTATCCCAATAATTTTACTTATGAGGATCTTATAACTGATGATGTGAACAAAAGCTTACATAAAAGTTGGTCATAGACTGTGGATAGAAAGGGCATGAAGTGTCCTTTCATCTTGGCTCAGTGTTTTGTTTAGTTACGTTGTGCAGATTTAACATCTGGGTCCTCATAATTAAAATAAATGAAATTAAACAGTGTTGAGGACTACCCAAAAAAAAGCCTATGAAAGATCTTCCTTGGGATCAGCATATAATTGGTGCGGGTTTGGTGGTAGCCACTCCTATGGTTATTATTATAGCTAAGGAAATATTGCAAGCAACCTAATTGTTCAATAATATTGTAGGGGATCAGCATTCGCCACCCTAAAATATGTCTCTTTGGAATATTATTTTAAGCTGGTTATTGTCTAAGAAGCAGCAGACATGAGGAAAACTCTGAAAACCAAGTAGGAGTTACCCTTTTGTAAGAAAAATTACATTTTTTAGGGAAATCTCCAACTGTAAGGGGGTCTCCCTTGCTGTACCTAGAAGAGGACTAAATCTCTAGGAAGTCTTGTCAATGGAGAAGGCAATGACTTAAACCTGCATCACAGTCACTCTTGTTTATTGTGCTTTTCCTGGTCACCTCCCAAAACTGACTCTCCCCAGCCTCAACATCCTCTTTTGTCTTTAGCTTAGGATGGTACTTAAGGTGAGGGCTTCAGCCATTTTGGTGGGTTAATTAGTTTTCCTGGATTTCTCCCATGTCTACATGTTGTTAAACTTTTGTTTGATTTTCTCCTGTTAATCTTCTTCATGTCAATTTAAAACCAGAAGAGCCATCCAGACCAGCCAGAAGAACTGAAGAGGATAAAGGAAAATTCCTTCCTCCCTGATAATATGAAACAGTTGAATAAACTGATATAAAAATATCAATAAGAACCCTAATGATATGAGAAAATACTCATATTTCAGAGTATATAACAAAATCACATTCGTATATATGAATATATATTAAATTTAGACTTGTTATTTCTCAATGTTCACTTATATTCCCCCGACCTTAACATAATTGTTCTAATTTTTACATGTGCTTTCAATACTTAACCTGTGTGTCTACATATTTTTATTTTATTACAAGTAAAATATGCAGTTTTGTGTTTTTTTAACTTAATGTTTTTAAAATTTTTCAAGTTGCTTTTTAATTCTTTATATTCATTATTTTAATGCCTGTATGATGCCACTGTGAGTTAATATAGGACATCTAGTGAACCTAGTGTAGGTTTACCCGTTTTCCCCTTTGTTTTTGTCCTTAAAAATTACACTGCTACAAAGGTCTATGTACATAACAATTATTTCACTTTGTCTGGATTCTTTCCTTAGAACAAATCTCCAAGAGTGGGTGTGTGATCTTAAGTGGGAAGAAAATTTTCTTTTTGCTTCCATTACCTGTTATAATCACATAGTGTCAAAGGCAATTGTTCTGATTCACTACATTCTTGGTAATGTAAAACTCTTTTAAGCTATCCTGAGCTTTACTAAGGTTAAATAACATAAATATTTTGTTTTTCAAATAGCTGTTAATATATGTTACCTCAATAGCATAAATGTTACCTTACTGTTGTTTTAATTGGATATTTGCAGGGATTGAACATTTGACCACATTATTTTTTACCTTAATATACTGTCTTACTTGAATTTTTTATTCAGATTATTTGTTAGTTTATCATTTTTAAATTTTATATAAGTGTTGTGGCCTAGAAAAGAATTTTGTTGTGGGTTGGGAAAGAATTTCCAGACCCAAGGCAGAATGTAAAGAAGATGGAGTTTATTAGAGGGGAATGGTCACTGCCAAAGCAGCGGGCTGACTTCCTAGTAGTCTGGAAGAACCAATCCTGAACATGTGCTATTAGTCAGTTTTTATAGCCAGAGAACAAAGGAATGGTCGGAGGTGAAAATTTCATTTTCTGATTGGTCAAGGCACATATACCGTCCTTCTATAGGGTGGGAGTGTGACAGGGCAGATGCCTTTCCTTACTTGGGATGAGAGAGGAAGAGGTCCCGTCGCCCAGGTGGGCTCAGGAATTTCGTACCCATTGCAACATGGTGGGGAGGGCGATGAGAGTCTGGTAGGGGGTGTAAGGCTGAAACTTTTTCAGGCAGGGTTGTCCTTTTGTCCTTGAAGCACCATAGTCCTTGGAGCACCACAATGAGGATTTTTGAAAACTGATAAAAAAAACAACTATAAAAACACATTTTAAGAAAGATATTTTATTATGTATTAAGTATGATATGATAGGAAATTATATTTAATTATGTCAGGCAAAATGACAGCATTGTGGTTGTGTAAGAGCCTATGGTTTTAAAGGATTCTTATTGAAATATTTAGGAGTAAGTGGCTTTTTTGTCTGCTTTAAAATGCTTTCTCAAAAAAAAAAAAGAAAAAAGAAAGAGAAGGAAAACAAAACAATACAAAAAAGCAAAAGTACCAAAATCACGATATTTATTTCTTATTTAGTTGATGAGTTCATGGGAATTCATTGTACTATATTCTCTATTTCTGTCTTTGCCAATTTTTCCATATAATTTTAAATACATTAAAAATTGAGGACACGGGGAGGGGGAAGGGTAAGCTGGGACAAAGTGAGAGAGTAGCATTGACGTATATACACTACTAAATGTAAAGTAGATAGCTAGTGGGAAGCAGCCACATAGCACAGGGAGATCAGCTCCTTGCTTTGTGACCACCTAGAGGGGTGGAATAGGGAGGGCGGGAGGGAGACGCAAGGTGGTGGGGAATATATGTATACATATAGCTGATTCACCTTGTTATACAGCAGAAACTAACACAACATTGTAAAGCAATTATACTCCAATAAAGATGTTAAAAAAATGCATACATACCTGAACAAACATTTAAAACATACTTTAGTTAAGTGTAACCCTTTGTCATATTTACTGCCTAATGACAGTGTATATTCTCATTCTTTCAGATTTTCAAATCTGATGTGCTAAATATCATGTGATAATTTTTTAAAGAAAAATTAATGACAAACTTTAAGATCCTTGGGTAATGTCATCCCTTGCTTTTTCTAAGAGGGTCAAGCAGGTCTCAGTAACCTTTCCACAATAAACATGTTTGCCTTCCTGTCTTTCATGTTCACTTTCTGTTTGTGATTCTGACAGCTCATAGGATTAAATTCTCCTTGTATTGATTTGGATGTGCTCCTTGTCCTGTTTTGATCAAAAGAAACATAGTTTTCCCCCTGCAGTGATAAGGTACAGTAGACAGACTACATCATTTTCACAGAAGTCATTTCTAAAGTGCTCCCCCTTTACTGAGAGCCACATGTGTGTTATTTCCTCTTTTGAATCATAAATTAAGTACTGCCATTTATTAGAGATGAAGAAGATATTTTCCCCTCTTCGGTTAGAAAAGGCCAACCAGATTTTTAAACTCAAAACTCAAAACAGTTCATGGGTATCAGTTTAAGTGTAGCTATGCAGAAATCTCAATGGACTGTTTCTTAAAAAATGTCCTTAGTGAAGCCAATTAATAGGCAGGATATCAAAGTCTCTATTTTGCTATTTAAATGCATGTGCAATTGAACCATCATCAGTGGAGAAAAGAAAAAAAAATAACATTTATTTAAGACCTGTGGCCTGAGCTAGTCACACTCACAGATAACACCTCATCAAATTTGCTCTTGAGAGTTTGGTGTTGAAGGTCCATTTAATGAAGAAGGAATCTGAAGCTAAGCGATGGGTCTATGCTTTGAAACGCACTCCTGTCTCACACCAGGGTCTGCTCTGTTCCTCTAGACTCTGCAGAGCGATTGTTTTGTAATCAGGAGGATATTGATGGCGTTCTCCACACTCACTCCTTTTGGAATCCGAGCCCCAAGTAAACGAATGCATTAAATTACCTTAAATGTGATTCAAATGCATGACAATGTAAGTGAATTAGCCCTCTTGTTAAATGTTAGCAGAAAAGAAAGAAGTACATGGATGATCTATTTTCTAGACAGAAAACACTAAACAAGGAAGACATATTAATGTAGAATTCTCAGTCCTTTGTTGTATTTCAAAATTTGAAAGAAAATTTTGGAATTTTTTATGAAAATCCTAGTCATAGTCCTACTACAGTAAATAATCCTGTCTCTTCACTTTTAAAATGGGATGGATTTTTTCCCTTCCTAACTTGCAGGATCGCTGTAAGGCTCAAAATGAAGCAAGATATTAGATGTGAAAATCTCTGCAAAATATAAAGTCATTTATGGATATAAGAAGTGGTATTGCTGCTCGAGCTGAATTTTGGCTTAAGTGTTTGACAACAAAACTATGTTGATCGCCATAAAATTTCTGGCTCCAATATTCTCTTATACTATATTTGGGACATAGCCAGTGAAATTCAGGAAAAAGAGATAAAGATTAGTTGGGGTTTAGAAGTCACTCTTCATGCCTTGAGCTCTATGGCCTTACAGGAAGAGCACTGGGTGTGGAAAGGGAGAGGGTCTCACCCCAAACCTACCATCTCACCAAATGCCAAAACATTCTTTGACAAATTGACTATTCATCTGAGTGTGGATTTTATTACCAGCCCTATTAAGCCAAAAATAATGTAACCCTTCTCTGGACCCTGAAGTGTTTCTCATTGTCAGGGGATTCTTGCCTTTGTTGTACTGTCCCTGAATGTTCATTAATTTCAATGAGAGGTAAATGTCAACTTAAAGCTAAAGATGACGTAAATGCCGCAGCAGCTTATGAGTATTAAAATAAAGAAGGCTTATGAATTAATGAGCCCAGTGGACGTTCATTCCAGTTGCAGAACAAGAGGCGGCTGCTCGCTTTGACCTCATCCCCACGCTCAGCAAACCCGGGCAACCGCAGGCACCCGGTCACTGCGTGTAAGAGAGCCACTCGGTTATGAGTTACAAAATGAGTTGGCATTATCTTTTTAAATGTTAATCATGCACCTCCAAAGCACTTGGGCCACTTCCCCAAATAATATTTTTCTAGCTCCATGGGAGGCAGTGTGTGTGGTATAAAGAACACAGAAATAGGAATGGGAATCCTGGGCTTCCTGCATCACATTTGGCACTAGTTCATTGTGTTAATTCAGAAAATTTAAATTAAATCCTCAACTGTTTCCCCCACCCCTTGCCTCCTTCCACCCCAAGCCCCTGCTAGAAAAGAAATGCTTTTGTCTAAATTTTATCAATGTAATATGTTCACCTGCTTAAAAATAAAATGGGAAAGAAAAATGATTAAAGTGCAAATCAAGAGTCCCTTGCCCCAGGGCTTCCCTGGTGGCACAGTGGTTAAGAATCCGCCTGCCAATGCAGGGAACCCAGGTTCGAGCCCTGATCCGGGAAGATCCCACATACCGCGGACCAACTAAGCCCCTGTGCCATAACTACTGAGCCTGTGCTCTAGAGGCCACGAGTCACAGCTCCTGTAGCTTGGGCACCTAGAGACCATGCTCTGCAACAAGAGAAGCCACCACAATGAGAAGCCTGTGCACCACAAGGAAGAGTAGCCCCCGCTCACTGCAACTAGAGAAAGCCTGTGTAAACAAACAAAGACACAAAGCAGCCAAAAAAAAAAAAAAGTCCCTTGCCCCAAATCATCCTTCATCCATTTTCCCCAGGGTCCAAGCATCCACTATCCCCAGGGCAATGCCCAACAACAACCAGCTTTAATGGGCTCTGCATTGCATTTTTCAATCTTTCTTTCCTATCCCTTTTTTTTTCCCTTCCTTTTTTGTAGTTATCCACTTATATCTAAATAATGTGCCTATCCCTTTATTTTAAGGTGCATCAACTTTGCACACTACAATTTCACGTTTTGCAATGATGTTGCTAAATGTACCCCATTTATGTAATGCTCCCCTTTGCTCCAAATTTTTGAAAGTTATGTGACTATTTTTCCTTCTATTACAATCTCAATTTTCTCTCTTCACAACACTATTCCTTCATTTTAGAGCTGGTATATACTGACACTGCTTCTCTGTCAGTCTCTCTCCTCTTACCAGACCCCCACCTGCAGTGTTTCTCAATTGTGCCCTAATGTATATATTATATTGCTAAGTGTATGAAGGGGAGGTCAAAAGTTCACCTTCTGTTCTGAAACAATTGTCACCATATATTTACCTAAATATTTATTCAAAAAGTTATCATCTGATAAACAATATTTATAAAATTGTGACTTTGCAGATATCATTCACTGCAAAGTGAAGAAGTTACTATTTCCTCTCCCTAAAGGCCTATTGTGATGACACTTGTAGGGAGAAGAAGCAAATGCCTGTTTCATCACATACCCGATGTCTTTGTCTTCTTCCTCATTCTCTCAGTGGCTGGGTTCCTCCATTTTTCTTCTAGAAGATGTTATCTTTGGGCCACATTCATTCCCCATGCTTCTCCGGACCTCCTGCATTTTAAGCCTATTGCACTGCTACTTTCCTGACATTTAGTTTCAGTACTCTTGGGTTAGATAGACTCTTTCTTACAGTATTTTATATTTTTCTCTTTTTGGGTGTTTTCTGCTCTTTTTCTCAATTCTTTTTGTCAGAAAGTAATGCAAATTTCTGAGTATTTTAATGTTTAACTTTATCTCATGTACGTGGTTGAATTTCTGGCTGGTTGTAGGTTGCTTGGCAGACTCCTTTGTCACTCTGAAGGTCTCTATCTTCTCTCTTCCACCATCACTCTGGCTCAATAAATATTTAATGCCAGTCAGTTTGTGTTGTTTTGGAGCAAATGTGATTGCATTTCCTTTGCTCTTTTTCAGAGTCTTTCCTTTATCCTTGAGGTTCTGAAATTTCAAGAAGGTAGTGATTAGTTGTTGGTCTTTTTAAAATTCATCATGTTAAACTTTTGTTTGATCAATTTAAATTGAAGTGTTCCATGTCTGTTTTCAGATCTCAGAAACTTTCTTCATTTATTTCACTGATAATTGTGAAACCATGCACCTCAGATTGGGACTTGAACCCATGTACTGGAACTTGAACCCAGCCTAAACCCAGACTGGGACTCAAACCCCCACAGCTGGGACTCAAATCCAGCCAAAACTCACCATCTTCCAACCGAGATCACATACCTGGTTTTGGGACTTAATGAAGCTCAGGTTCTTGATGTCTCATCACAGAAAGAATTCAGTGAGAGACAAAGTGATAGGTAAGAAGTGGATTTATTTAGAGAGAAACACACTCTACAGACAGAGTGTGGGCCATCTCAGAAGGTAAGAAAGGCACCAGGGTATGGGGTTGTCAGTTTTTATAGGGCTGGGTAATTTCATAGGCTAATGAGTGGAAGGAGTATTCCAGCTATTTCCAGAAGGGGCAGGGATCCCCAGGAATTGGTCTACCAGCCACTTTTTGATCCTTATGATTGGCTTTGGAACTGTCATGGCACTGGTGGGTGTGTCATTTAGCTTGCTGATCTGTTACACTGAGCGTACACAGAGGCTCAAGGTCTAGTGGAAGTCAATTTGTCTGCCATCTTGGACCCATTTGGTTCTAATCCATTTATGTCATGTCCTTGAGCTATGTCATTCTTCCAAGGTTGTGCCCTGCCCCCTTGCCTCCTATTTCAGTTGTACTTTCCACCTTTATTTATTTACTTTTAACATTTTTCTTTTTCTGGAATTTCTGTTGGTTTTAGTGGACCTTCCTGAAGTTCATCCTCTATGATACTTGTCTTTTAGCTCATGTTTTTCATATTTCCTCATTTAGGCTTTTCTTTATTGAAGACTTCTTCATCTTTATATTCTATCCCTTCTACCTAAGTTTCTGTTATAATTTAAAACAAATTTCTAAAGCAATCTTGTTTTCTCAGAGTTTTTTTTTCACACATCTTGTTATTATTTTATGTATCATCTAACTAAAGGTAAACAGTTATAATTATGATCCAACCTTTTCTTTTTATCATAAGTATTCCTTTTTATTTCGGTATTTTTCTTCTATACTGGAGATTTTTCTCATATATATGATGATTCTTAATTTTCTTGATATATGTATAAATGATACATCAAAAACTTGATTTTAGCCTAGAGTGTTTCCTAGTCTGCATGCTTTAGTTGCATCTAAATAGTGCATTTAAATTATTGAAAAAAATCACTTTCTTCTGAGAATAAATAAATATCTCCATTCACACAGAAGAATACTATAATTTATTTTTTGATATAAATCTCTTCAATATTACCCCTATCTTAACATATCCTAATTTCTCTTTATTGCCCAAACTAGAAACTCTATTCAGGGTTCTGTTTAAACTTTCACTCATTTCTGCTGTTCTTCTCTCCAGGAGTATTCTAAAATGTAGCTGTCTCTGATATTTTATCAGTCAGGACCCTCCATTCACCTTCTAGTTTTCAGAAAGTCTTAGAAATCTCTTGTTTTCAGATGGCCCATGCCAGGAAGCAATCTACTCCCCTCTGTATGCTTTTATGGGTATAACATCTTTTGACCATTTATTATCATTGTATTTTATTAATAGGAAAAATAACAAGGCAGGTAAGTGAACTCACATTGCCATCTTGTTCTGGAAATCTTCACTCATATTTGAGAAATTATTCTGGCTGAGTGGAAATGTGCAGAAGAAGGGCAAACGTGGAGACAGGACGATCATTGAGGAAGTGGATGTGATCAGTTAGGAGTAAAATACAGTAGCTGTAGCAGGAGGGATGGACAGGAGGGAAATGGAGAGAAATTTGTGAGGGGTGACACAGCAGAACCTTATAACTCTCCCCCACACTTCCTATATGTCTATGTAAAATGAAGTCATTGTTCTGAGGTTATGGTGTTTTTCCTGAGCCTGTCTTACTTGTCCTGAATTATTCTCACTGCATATATATTTTCCCTACTCTTCAATCTCATGGTACCATCACCCATTTTGGTCTATTCCTGAGCGTTTGAACTTTGTCTCCCCTTCTAGGGCTGGGACTTGGTCTTGCACATTTGTTGGACTCCTTAAAGTAGCTTATCTTCCTAACAGAGGCTTGGATTTTGGATTCCTTCCCAAAATCTAAACCTACACCTTCATTATCGAGAGTGATGAATTCTAACACAGAACAGTCTGCTATTAATTACTGGTACCTTCCCATTTTTTTACTGACAGGGCACCTGGAACGTCAAAGGCCTTAGGAACATGCATTTTGAATCCAAATCCCTAATGAGGTCTGTGTTCTCCTGTGGGGATTGTGTTCACTTTCTTTCTCTTACATAATCACACCCTGCCTGTCACTTTATTCTGCCATGTGTTCTACATCCTTGTCCCTTTTCTCCATTTCACCTAATGTCTTGTTTTTAGTTTTCATCTGTCCTCATGGATCTAAGTTTGTCTCCCTTTCTTTGACTCTCCCCCAGCAACAACCTCTATTACGGCGTTCAATCTTTTTAATTCCGATTACAAGCACATGCTCTGGTGGTGGCTATCAGCACATTAACCTCTCAGGAGCCTCATTGCATCCTTGGGGAGATGAAGGGCAAGATGGAGGGCAGAAGAAAGGCTGATGACTGAGAACTCAACCAATAAATCAACTTAGGCTTTTTCCACTGTTTTTTTTTTTCTTCAGTACTCTTAAAATGATCTTAACTTGTCTCCCTGGCTCCAGTCACATCCCTGCTCATCCATACCCCAAACCGATGCCAGAATCATTTTTGAAAAGCAGCCAACCCATTATGTTTGCTTGCTCCCGTATCACAAGCATCAGAAACTGTAGCCTCTGATTAATAGATAGTTTTACATGAAGAGATGAAGAAAAGTGCTTTTCCGAGATTTCAAGGGGACTGAAGAAAGAAGACCAGATTAGCAAGACTTTCCTGTAAGGGAGCAGAAGGGATTGGAGGTAGGCTGGACTGAATTTCCAAGAAGATGAAGGAGGACATAAAGGTAGTCAGGTAACATGGGGGACTACTGTGTAGGATAGCGTGCCCCTCCTCATGGTCTTTAATAAAGTTAGTAAACAGCAAGTTCTGGGTGGAATTTGATGTGCTCCAGTAAACAGAGAAAGAGGAGATCTTTGTGTCTTATCTGATATGATTCAGAAGAAAGAAGGTTACTTAAATACAGGAGCAGAAATTTAGAAGTCACAAGGATATAAGGTTCAAGTGTAAAATGGGCAGAGAGGCTGTGAGTTTATATAAGAATTAGAACAGAGGGTTAGGATAATTTATATCCCATATTACTAAGGAGCAGGAGAACACAATCACTCATGTACTTCCCCACCCAAACTCTGAATAATTCAGGGTTTCTATCCGTAGCATCTCTGTACTGGGAGAGAAAAATGGGTGTTGAAGTCTGACAGAGCTGGCCTCAAAAGCAGTTCCCTTTATGAACTGTGTTACTTTGAGCAAATCATTTCACCACTCTGTGCCCCAGGGTGGCTGTGGGACTGACTTAAGATAAATTTAAAAGCCTTGATAACACAGCCTGATCTGTGTTATTTTGTTTTACCAGCTTTGCCTAACTTGTGTCTTTCTAATGATCAAGAACATTTCTCAAGGAGCAAATTTCCATGATAAGCAATTATATTCACCAAATCCTTATGTCATTCCAAAATCTGTATCCCCACAACTTTCACTCACTAGTTCTGTAGAATCTTCTGGAACAGAGAAAGGAGATAGAATCATCAAAAGTCAGATCTTTGAACTAAGTTGCAAAATATGTGGTCAAGAGGAGACATTAAACTTGAATCTCCCATGGATTTCTATTCTCCTGGAGACCATTTCCCTGATGAAAATTCATCCTAGGTAGGTAGAAATCTTTTTCTTTGACATCCTTTGAAAATGAGGCCAGCAGTAAGTATGTAGCTATATAAATATATCCTGTCTGACTGTTAGAGTGTTATTTTGATTGTCTTTCATAATAACAGACAGGCAGTGCCCACAATGAGCTATACAAACAATTGTAATATCCTCTTTGAAGTAAGTAAAATAGATCAACCTCATCTCCAGCAACCTTTTGGGAAACTGTCTAAGGCTTTCTCCAAACCCTGAAGGCAGCTGGGTCAACATGAGTTTTAATCCAGGAAGCAATCTACTCCCCTCTGTATGCATAGGGGGCAGCCCTCTTCCCTTTGTTAATTCTCCCTATTAGCCTACCATATCTGACAGTTGGCTGTCTCAAGATGGATGTGTTTTAACAAGTGCCTTAAGCCTTGGGCCTTCAAGGTCACTCAGTAATTTTAAGGGAAAACATGCATTTCAGAAGTAATTTTACACTTGTCATGCTTAATAATCTCTAAGAGTGTACAATCACATTTGTTCTTACTTTCATTTCAACAGACAAACTATGGGGAATACTAAGTAGTTAGACTTACCATTATTATTGCAATCCATCTGATTCTTTTCCTTGTAAATGAATCTTTAATTAGTTAAGTTGCCACCACTGCGTTCATGTTTACACAGTGCAGCTTTTTAATGAAAAGTTATTGAAATTTAAAATAAACAATAATCCCTGGCTTTCTGTTGCTTCTCTGTAAGGTAGTAGAGGTGTACCTTACTTGCTGCAGAGTTTGCTTTTGGGTTTGATGATCAACAAGAGTTAAGCATTTAACTTTCTATCAAACTGGTGAATACCAAGGAACGCATGCCAATGTGTTATCATGAAGTCCTTGGGTTTAGAAATGGCAAATTTGAGGTGCTTTCCTGATTTGTCCTTCTGGGTGTCAAATCTTTGTCATCTCTATGCATACAATGCCTATAAATAAGCAGAAATTAAATGAGTGGGCATTCGGCCTTTAAAGTAATGCATGTAAGCGTGGTCCTCCACGGAAGCAGAATTCCAGGGTGAAGCATCAACTCACTCATTCCAGGCAAAAGGAATCTTTCGTTTTTCCTTAATTAACAAGAAAGATGGAATGAACCAAAAAGAAAAATGATAGATGAATCTGTTTGTTTCTCTAAGAGGAGAGACCAATTAGACATTTGGAGTTCATGAGAGTGGAGGGTAGGAGAGGGCAGGTTACACAGCAGAAACAGCACAGATCTTGGGAGATTTGTACATCAGCCTTCAACAAATGTCAATGTATTTCTTTCTCTCTTAGGAGGGGATGAAGATGGTAATGATGATGGTGATAGTAAAATAATAATAACTACCGTAATAGAAGCTTAGAGAAAATAATTAATTTCCTAAGGTAAAATCTAGTTAGAAGATGATCTTGGAATTAAAATCTAGGCGCTCTTGACTTCATAAATGAGTCCTTCATCAGAGCCTGATCTCCAGGCTAGAATATAGAGTTATGGTCTCAAAGATTTCCAATCAAGGAGGGCTGTTGCAACATAGTACTTTTCAAATCAATCTTTTCAAAAACAAATATGTATTTGTCAGTTACTAAACTCAGCAAAGTAAAAGATATATAAAAATGGTCTTTGCTCTAGAATATCAGAAGTTAATGGAAAGATATAGACATGCACAAACAGATGATAATAATGAAATATTAACTTGTACTTACCTTTAAAATTGTAAATATCCTTTTTGTTAGTTCATGAGGAATTTTCACATTTGGAAGAATAGGTTAGCATGAGATTTGTGGGTATATTCAATACTCCTAAAGGGTTATCATTTATATTTTTCCCAGTATCTTTGCTTATGTCTAGGCTTTCTCTAGTTGATTTGAATAAGATTAACCATATACAAACTTTTTTCTATTTCTTTTATTTATTTATACTTTTGGGGGGAAATTTTAGGTTAATAGAAAAATTGAGAAGAAAGCTTGAAGATTTCCCATATATCCCTGTCCCCACATATGCATAGCTTCCTGCATTATCAATATCCCTAATCAGATTGGTACGTTTGTTATAACTGATGAACTTCCATTGATGCAACATAATCACCCAAAGTCCATATTTTATACTAGAGTCCACTCTTGGTGTTGTACATTCTATAGGTTTGGACAAATGTATAATGGCATGTATTCATCATTATGGTATCAAAGTATTTCCATTGCCCTGAAACTCCTCTGTGCTACATGTATTTAACCACCTCCCCAAACTCTGGCAATCACCAATCTTGTTATTGTCTCCATAGTGTTACCTTTTCCAGAATATCATATCATTGAAATCATTCAGTATGAAGCCTATTCAGATTAGCTTCTTTAGCTTAGTAATATGCATTTAAGTTTCCTCCATGGCTTTTCATGTCTTAATAACTCATTTTTTCTTAGCACTGAATAATATTCCATTGTCTGGATGTACTACAGTTTATCCTTTCACATACAGAAGGACATCCTGGTTTCTTCAAAATGTTGGCAATTATCAATAAAGCTGCTGTAAACATCCATGTGAGGGATTTGTATGAACATAGTTTTCAACACCTTTAGGTAGATACCAAGAAGGGTGATTGATGGGTCATACGGTAAAAGTATGCTTATCATGTTAGAAACCACCAAAGTGGCTGTACAGTTTTGCATTCCCAACAGCAATGAATGAGAATTCCTGTTGCTCCACATCCCCACCAGCATTTGCTGCTGTCAGTATCTGGATTTATGTGTAGTGGTATCTCACTGTAATTTAAATTTTTATTCCCCTGATGACTTATAATGTGGAGCATCTTTTTATATACTTAGTTGTCATCAATATATCTTTGAGGAGATGTCTGTCAGGTCAGGTCTTTGGCATATTTTTCAATTAATTATTTTTTTAATTATTATTGAGTTTTAAGTGTGCTTTGTATATTTTAGATAACAGTTCTTTATCAGATATGTCTTTTGCAAATATTTTTTTCCCTGTCTGTGGTTCGTCTTGCCATTCCTTGACATTGCCTTTCACAGAGAAGAGGTTTTTTATTTTAAAGAAGTCAAATTGCTCGGTTCTTTCTTTCATGGATTATGCCTTTGGTGTTGTATCTAAAAAATCATTGTTAGTGTGACCAAGATAGCAGAGTAGGAAGACCCTGAGCTCACCTCTTCCCACAGGCTCACCAAAGTTATAATTGTTTACAGAGCAACTATTGACAAAAACAACCTGAAGACTAGCAGAAAATATTTTCCACAACTAAAGATATAAAGAAAGAACCACAACAAGAAGGGAAGGAGAGGGAGAGGTGGAGATGCAATATAGTCAAGACCCACACCCCCAGAGAAGTAACTCACAGAAAGGGAGGGTAATCACAATTTCAGATGTTTTCCCCAAGGAGAAAATTGTCCAAGTTCCACATCAGGCTCCCAGCCTGGGGGTCCTGCACCAGGAAGACAAGCTCCCGGAACATCTGGCTTTGAAGGCCCGTGAGGTTTGGTACAGGAGAGCCGGAGGGATGTAGGAAACAGTGATTCTGCTTATAAAGGGTGCATATAAAGTCTCATATGCTCCAATACCCAGCACAGAGGCAGTTATTTGAAAAGGAAACTGTGTCAGCCCCACTTGCTTGTCAGCCTCCACAGAGAGAGGAGGCAACTGGGACTCCCCTTGGGGAGATAGACACTGATAGCCACTATTTTGGGAAATCTTAGGATAGTGGGGTGGCAACTGCCATGTTGGAGTCCTTCCTCTAGACTATTCGCACTGGGAGCTTACCTGATCACCAGCTGGTTGGCACTAGTTCCAGGACCTCCGAGGTTGGGTAGCCAGCTGTGGGAACCCAGTCCTGCATACCAGCAGGTTTGCACCAACCTTGCCCATCTCCCTTGGCCCTCCCCCACCCCAGCCAGCAGCCACCTATCCAGGAACCTAACCCCAAGACCAGCCCCAGGACCGCACAAGGCCCCACAGTCAGCCACTGTGGGACCCAGACCTACCCACCAAGTGAGTCAGCACCCATTGTACAAGGCAGGGCTGGGGGGGCATCCCTACCTACTATCACACCCATGGTAGTCAGTCCCACCACAACAGAAGGGCCCACACAGCCCACACAGGGGACACCCTTAGAACATATATCTCTGGGGACCAAAAGAGAGTGTGCTGATGGGTCTCATAGGATTTCTCCTACATAAGGCTCTTTCCAAGACTGGGAAACAAAACTGACATATGTAATACATAGAATTAAAATAGAGGGTTAGGCAAAATGAGACAACAGAGGAATATATTCCAAACAAAGGAACAAGATAAAACACCAGAAGAACTAAGTGAAACGGAGATAAGCAATCTACTCATTAAAGAATTCAAGGTAATCCTCTCACAATATTTTGGGATTGCCCATGGCCCATGACTGGGTCCTCCATGGAATTTTGTTGTGTTTTACTTTTTTAATTTTCAATTTTATATTGGACTATAGTTGATTTACAATGTTATGTTAGTTTCAGGTGTACAGAAAAGTGATTCAGTTATACATGTACATATATCTATTCTTTTTCAAATTTTTTTCCCATTTAGGTTATTACAGAATATTGAGCAGAGTTCCCTGTGTTATACAGTAGATCCTTGTTAGTTATCTATTCTAAATATAACAGTGTGTATATGTCAATCCCAAACTCCCAATTTTTCCCTCCCCCCAACCTTTCCCCTTTAGTAACCATAAGTTTGTTTTCTATGTCTGTGAGACCGTTTCTGTTTTGTAAATAAGTTCATTTGCATCATTTGTTTTTAGATTCTGCATATAAGTGATTTCATATGAGATTTATCTTTGCCTTACTTCACTTAGTATCATAATCTCCAGGTCCATCCATGTTGCTACAAATGTCATTATTTCATCCTTTTTAATGGCCGAGTAGGATTCCATTGTATATATGTGCCACATCTTCTTTATCCATTCATCTGTCAATGGACAATTAGGTTGCTCCCATGTCTTAGCTATTGTAAATAGCACTGCAATAAACATTGGTGCATTTACCCTTTCGAACCATGGTTTTCTCCAGAGTTGTACACACTAAAACTCCAGTAATTCATCAGTTATAGTTTAGGTTTTCTTACTCTGGCACTGTTCCTACAGAGGTTTCTGCTGGTGAATCTCTGTTCTGGTAAGACACACCTGGCTGTGTTTGCCTGTCTTTCTCTCCAGTCTTGGGGACAATGGTTTCCTTTGTGTTCTCACCTCTCTTATGGGTCCCAGAGAAGTTGTTGTTTTTTAACTTTGTTTAACTTTTCACTTGTTAGGACAGAGTGGTGACTTTGAGGATCTTTACATGTGGAACTAGAAATTGGTAGTCCCTTAATATAAACTTCGAGAAGATCATAAATAAATTATTGATAAGTAAGGACATAACTACCGTAAACATAGTGGGTAAATATACAGCTTGAGCTCCTACTTTACGTGATTTAAAAATTTAAAAGTAGATATCTGTAGTCATTCATTCATCCAGAAATATCAGTAGAATGCAGACTCTGGGCCAGGCAGTGTCCCAGCATGAGAGGTTGAGTGTTGCCAGCCCAATGTTGGAAGGCTGGAGTGGGGTTTCCATAAGGCATGTGCTACGTAGACCAGAGAAGGGCATGTGCTGATTCACATGTATTGCTAGCCAGGTGGGGCCTGGTTGTTGGCACAATAGCTAGTTCTATGAATTCCAGTAAGTGTTCACACAAAAGACAAGTTGTTTATTATTTATTTATTATCAAAGTATAGTTGATTTGCAATGTTGTGTTAGTTTCTTGTGTATAGTAAAGTGATTCCTTTATATATATATATATATGTATATATATGTATTATTTTTCATATTCTTTTCCATTATGGTTTATCACAGTATACTGCATATAGTTCCCTGTGCTATACAGTAGGACCTTGTTGTTTACCCATTCTATGTATACTAGTTTGAATCTGTTAATCCCAACCTCTCCCTCTAACCCCCACCCAACCCCACAACCACAAGTCTCTTGTCTATGTCTGTGAGTCTGTTTCTGTTTCATAGAAGTTCATGTGTCATATTTTATATTCCACATGTAAGTGATATCATACAATATTTATTTTTCTCTGTCTGGCTTACTTCACATGCTTCACATAGTATGATAATCTCTAGGTCCCTCCATGTTGCTGCAAATGGCATCATTTCAATCTTTTTTATGGTTGAGTAATATTCCATTATATATATATATACATATATATATATATATATACACACACACACACATACACATATGTCACATCTTCTTTATCCATTTATCTGTTGATGGATATTTGTTTTCATGTCTTTGCTATTGTAGGTAGTGCTGATATGAATATTGGGGTGCATGTATCTTTTTGAATTAGAGTTTTGTCTGGATATATGCCCAGCAGTGGGATTGCAGGATCATATGGCAACTCTATTTTTAGTTTTTTGAGGAAACTTCATACTGTTTTCCATAGTGGCTGCACTAATTTACATTTCCACCAACAATGTAGGAGGGTTCCCTTTTCTCCACACCCTCTTCAGCATTTGTTATTTGTAGACATTTTAATGATGGCCATTCTGATGGTTGTGGGGTGATACCTCATTTGATTTGCATTACTCTAAATTAGGGTTGTTAAGCATCTTTTCATGTGACTATTGGCCATCTGTATGCAAAAGACAAGTTTTCTAATGTAAATTGCACATGATGTAACTTGATTTATTTTTATCTCAAATGAATAGACATGTAAGGTGGCAAAAGTCTTTCCAGCCTTGATATACATTTGGAAATTTCTAATAATACACATATAGAAAGTAAACAGATTGACAGGAGTACCACTCTTCCCATGAATAAGAAATATACTAGGCTCCAGTTGAATGCTAGACGTTTCAATGGGAATAATGTAGCAAGGAGAAAACAAAGTAACATAAGTCTGTTTAGGAGAATGTAGCAGACAAAAAGTAGCTTAAAAGAGATCTGTGTGTGTGTGTGTGTGTGTGTGTGTGTGTATGTGTGCATTTCAGAAACTAACTCAGCAAATAGCTGTCCCAGAAGGTATGTTCCCTATTCAATATTGGATAATAATTAATACTTTTAAAATAGGATTAATGGCTAAAATTTATAACAATGTTCTCTGTATCTATAAGAAAAAAACTAGAAAACAGTTTTTTTAAATAAAACATTTGAATAAGCAGTCCTAAAAAAGGAAAAATTCAAATGAGTAATAAGAATATGAGCAGTTTTCCTATGTATTTTTCTTTTCTTTTTTAATTCACTAAGAATAAGAGTACAATAAAAGCTAGTATAATAATATGCCACTTTACTGAAGTCATATTGGTGATAATTAGGAAAATCAGTGATCCCAGGGTCTGTAAGGGTAGCGGGAACTAAGAACCTTTGTGCAATGCTGGCGTGAGGGAAATATGGTACAATCAATAAAATGCATTTTGTTAATTATTGCATAACCTAAGACCCAACAATTCCATTTCTGAAATAAATCCCAATTGTGCATAGGAATTCTACAAAGACACGTGCACAAAGATAATTATCAAAGCATTGTTTTTTTTGTGAAGTGTTGAAGGTCACCTAGAAACTGGATAATTAATATAGAGTAGATATAAAAAATATTGTGGAATATTATATAGCATCTACAAGCATTAATATAAATGTATGTGGTGTGACGTGTACTTCTTAAATACATGACGGATGAAAATATGAGAATCAGGTGTCCTACAGTCAATATTAATCAGGTAAAGTAAAACTAAATACACAAAGCAACACTAATAATTAGTTTCCACAATATGTATTTTATATACCATGGAGATATACATGTGTATATGTGTATATATAATATCCACAGACATACATTAAATAGGTTAAGTGCCTACAAGGTGGAAGAGGAACAAGGATGGAGACCAGGGTGAAATAGAGAAACTTCAATAAAGTTGCATGACATAAACATATGATGATTGTGTATCACGAGCAGGAAATATGATGAGGTCAACCTTCATCTGAGAGAATGAGAGAAAAGAAGCGGGCATTGAACTCAAAAATATTGCAAGGAGACACACCACGATTACCATTTGGGGTTCATTCCATTTCTTATAAAATGTATGGGGAAGTAAGGAACTTCATTATTACTGCAAATAGTTTCCACAGCCACTCAGCCAGGGGTAATTGAAGCAGAGTCCACAGCACCCTGAAGTTCTGGTCTACAAGTTATTGCTCCAGCCGCACAGTAATTGGGCTCCTTAGCTCCTGCTTTCATGCTGAGCTATTGTACTAAGCCAGTTACTCTTTGTTTCTGCTGTGCCTGTTGTTGCCAACTCTCTGTTTGAGTGCCTCAAATTTGAACTCCTGAGAGTAAACCTGACTGGTGTGACCCATCACCCTCCACTGTCTGTGTGTGCTGAGCATTTTTCCCATGGCAAACAAGCCCCCAGACTGCTGGGCGCCACAGGTGGTGACTGTTCAGGTAGCTCCTGCTTCTTGGTCCAATTTTTATGACCAGCATCATCTCTCTGGCTATCTTATGCCTTGAACTCATTGGGTACATCCAAAGATCCATCAGCACTTCATCGTTGTAATGTGACTGCACTTGTGTGAAACCTTATCATTGCTCATAATCTGTGGTCAATGTGGAAAGATGGTGCTATTGGCAGAGTCAAAAATCATATCTAGCACTTGAACATAAGATCTGTATGGCAGTGCCACTGTGCAAGTTAAACTCAATTTTGCAACCGTGAAAGGTGATTATGCTGGTAAGTCAGGGTGCAAAGCTTAAGAGTAAAAGAGTTTTGACAAATCCCTACTTGGGTTTCCTTGTGAACTGGTGAGACATCACTCTGGGTAGAGATATGAGCACCACCAACAGCCTTCTCTCACATGAAAAACTGTGTAGTCTCAAGAAATTGTGCTCACTTAACATCTTTCAGCCTGCCATAAGTTGGTGTGCTTTGCCAAGAACCTACTCTTTTCAGTATTGCAAGAAGCAGTAACTTATACTAAATATTTATGTCAGAGTGCTAATTTTAGTCAAAGCTCCCATCTAGTCCTCAGGGGGCTACCCGGGCACATGGCACATACAGAAATCTTAACTCAGAAGAGGGCTCTATGCATGGCAGGCACTCAGACTGGCAGAGATCTCCTCCAAAAAACAGCAATTCCTCTATATAAAAATACAAATGTGTGGAAATACATAAACATAAATGTGTTCTTCAGAATACCATTTGTAGGATACTTTACTTCCAGCTCAGATGAAGTAGCAGGGACCATATTTTCCCTCCCAACTGCCTCAACAGTAGTAAATATTGGGAAACCTATGAAACAATGGTTTTCAAGACATCAGAGATCAGACAATGACAGATAAGGGTCACTGAGAGATGGGAAACAAATATTATGAACCATACGACTGCCCCAGCTTAGTACATTTGAAGAGTCTACAGACTGTGACCCAGGAAGGGTAACCCAGCAGAGCTCAGAGGTTACACTGAGTTGAGGAGATGAAGCTAAGAGTCCAGGAGGTCTAGCGTCCAGGAGGGTAGAGTGCCAATGTGGAGAGAGATGCTCATAAAGGTAACCCTGAACAGTTGTGGAGGGTCCCTGTGGAGTACTCACCAGAGTGATTGGCTCACGTGTGTAATAAAACTTCAGAGGACTGGGAAAGAACCATCTGAGAGAATTAGAATAGAGCCCACTGGAAAATTGTATTATTCTTGGGATATAAGGCTACAGAAAGCAGAATGGGAAAATGGTGCCAGAAGTGAAGGAGCAAATTTAAGGTGGTGGTGACTTCCAATTTTCTACAGGACTGGCCCATGACAATAAGTGCCTCCTTACATTTTGCAATCTGGGGCCCCATTCTTAAGTAGGTATTTCCACCCAGGCAGGCACTTGCAGGATCCTGAACAGGAGTGCATGCTTATTCTGAACCCTGGATTCCTCACTTGCCTCACCCAAGTTCCAATCCTTCTCAGAAGATAGGAATAATTTGTTATAGACTAAACGCAGCCATGGTCCTTCCTAAAAAAAGAAAAAAAGAAAGAAATTTAAAGCAAGATCCAAAAAGATCAAACATTTTCCAAATAATTTAACTGTGCCCCAGAACAAAGCTCAAAAATATTTATAGAAATACAAAAATAGCTAGTTCTCAACCAAAAAGGGAAAAATTTACAACGTCTGGCAATCACATATGACCAGATGTGTAAAAAGCAGGAAAGTATAATCTGCATCAAGGAGTAAAACCAAACCAGAATTGACACAGATGTTAGAATACCAAACAAGGATATTAAAGCAATTACTATAATTGTTTTCCATACGTTCAACAGTTAAGTGGAGACATGGAAGATACAGAAAAACATCCAAAGCAGCAATATAAACTATAAAAATCAAGCACAGAGAGGAAAAAAAAAAAAGAATTAAAAAAAATGAAAAGAACATCAGTGAGCTCTGGAAAAATTCAAGTGGCTTAATATACATGTAATTCGACTTTAAGAAGGAGAAAATGGCAGAAAAATGTTTTAAGAAATAACAGCTGAAAAATTTTCAGATTTGATGAAAATCATAAACCCAACACTCAATAAGCTAGATAAACTACAATTTCAAGACATATGAGGAAAACCACACAAAGGCACATCATAATCAGACTGCTCAAAAAACATGAGCGCAAAATCTCAAAGAAGTCATGGGGGATAAAGAGCACATTACATACAGAGGAGATAGAGGTGAGATAACAGTGGGTTTCTAGTTAGAAAACACTCAGGTAGAAGATATTGGGGCAATATCTTTAAAGTACAAAAAAAGAGAGAGAGAGACAGAAAGGGAAGGAAGGAGGGAAGGAGGAATGAAGGAAGGAAGAAAGAGTTAGAGTTCTGTACAAGCAAAGTATCTTTCAAAAACTAAAGGTAATGGACTTTTTCAGACATACAAAAGCTTAAAGAATTCATTACCATTAGGGGCCCAAACTATAAGAAATGTTGAAAGAAGTCTTTTTTTTTTTTTTTTTTTTTGGCTGCGTTGGGTCTTTCGTTGCTGCGCGTGGGCTTTCTCTAGTTGCAGCGAGCAGGGGCTACCCTTTGATGCGGTGTGTGGGCTTCTCATTGTGGTGGCTTCTCTTGTTACGGAGCACGGGCTCTAGGCACGCGGGCTCCACAGTTGTGGCTCGCGAGCTCTAGAGCAAAGGCTCAGTAGCTGTGGCTCACAGGCTTTGCTGCTCCACAGCATGTGGAATTTTCCCAGACCAGGGCTTGAACCGATGTCTGCTGCATTGTCCGTCTGCAGGCATACTCTTAACCACTGCACCACCAGGGAAGTCCTGAAAGTAGTCTTTTTATGGCAAATAACACATGTAAAGATCTTCAACAGTGTTAGTCATCAGGGAAATGCAAATTAAAACCTCAGCAAGATACGGCTACATATCTATTAGAACGGCTGAAAATATAAGTCTGACCACATCAAATGTTGTCAAGCATGTAGAATCTCTGGTACATTCATACGTTCCTCATGAGGTTATAAAATGGTACAACCACTTTGAAAAACAGTTTGACAGTTTCCAAAATGTTGAATATACACCAACACTATAATCCAGCCATTCCACTCTTCAGTATTTACCCAAGAGAAAAGAAAAAATAAACATACATCCATACAGAGATTTACACACAGATGGTCATAGCACATTTATTTTTTTAACATGGTATGGAAGTGTGCTATTTCCAAACTGGAAATAACCCAAATGTACATCAACAAGAGAATGTATAAAGAAAATGTGGTATGTACATACAAAGGATACTATTTAGCAATAAAAATAAATGAACCAGTTTTACACTTAACCACATGGATGAATCTCAAAATAACCATACTGAGTGAAAGAAGACAGGCAATCCTGAATACATATTGTGTGATTCCATTTGTTTAAAACTCCAAAAATGAACTGTTATTCAGTGACAGAAAGTAGATCTGTGGTTGCCTGACTACAGGTGAGCTGAAAAGGGGATGAAAGCTTATACAGAGTCATGAATAAACTTTAAATGGGTACATTTATTATCCTGAGTGTTGTAACACTTTTACAGATGTGCACATATAGCAAAGCTTATCATCTTATAAATTTTAATGTGTGAAGTTGATTTTGTGTTAGTTATATCTCAATAAAGATATGAAAAATACCATTTATAATTGTGTGACTCCAGGAGCAATTTTTTAGATTTAATTTTAAAAATTTTATTTTTATTGAAGTATAGTTGATTTGCAATACCGTATTAGTTTCAGGTCTACAGCACAGTGATTCAGGTGTACAGCACAGTTCAGAATGATTACATTCTTTGTCAGATTCTTTTCCCTTATATGCTATTACCAAACAGTGAGTATAGTTCCCTGTGCTATACAGTAGGTCCTCGTTGGTTATCTGTTTTTCTAGGAACAATTATAATGTTAAGCAGTAGCAGATTGTTTACATGTGGCATGATATACTTCATGTACTGGACGTTATGCAATTATTAAGAACAATGTATTAGAATTAAAATTTTTGACCTCAAATATT
This sequence comes from Monodon monoceros, assembly GCF_005190385.1. Classification (NCBI taxonomy): domain Eukaryota; kingdom Metazoa; phylum Chordata; class Mammalia; order Artiodactyla; family Monodontidae; genus Monodon; species Monodon monoceros. The sequence continues at coordinate 106,261,653 of NW_021703772.1, read as the reverse complement.
GTTCATACTATTGTTCAGTTAAAAAGAAAATTGACTAATGCAATGTCATTTGATAACAGAATAACATGTCCATATGACTGTAATAAATTTAGAGATTAAGCACTCAAAATAGTTATTTTTGAGTGCAAGTATTATGAGTAATTTTTTATTTTTTCTTTGTAATACCCTGCATTTTCTCATTCTAGTCAAATAACTGTATGATAAAATATGTTCATAAAACATTATTGGTATGCAAAAATATTAGTTCAAAAGAGTTTCAATGACTCCTCTCAATAGGCAAGTGATCATTTTCCCATTTCACAGAGGTGAAAATTAAATCCCTTAGAGACAACTCACTTGCTTGATGCCACACTATCATTCTGTATCACTAAAGTGGACAGATTGACATAACTTGATCACTTGTATCCTGGTCTAATGCAGCAATCCCCAACCTTTTTGGCATTAGTGGACCGGTTTCGTGGAAGATAATTTTTCCACGGACAGTGGGCGGGGTGGTTCAGGCGAAAATGCGAGCTATAGGGAGTGATGGGGAGCAGCAGATGAAGCTTCACTAGCTCACCGGCTGCTCACCTGCTACGTGGCCCCGTTCCTAACAGTACTGGTTGGTGGCCTGGGGATTGGGAACCCCTGGTTTAATGCATCTTCCATGATAACAGAGAAGTCCTATGCAAACTAGATTTTTCTTTCATACTTTAACATTCTAATTCTTTAGATGGTCCTTAGAAATCCATCATGTATTTGAAAACTTCACAGAGAAAATCTATGGAATGGTTTGTTAGCCACTTCACTCTGGTCTAAATAACGCAAACTTCACTTTGGTAATGTGAACTAGCCTAAACATTTGCCTAAGAATATTGGTTCCTCTCATTCAATGTTCTTATTTTTTCCATTTGTACCAAGCAAGGAAACACAACCAGTGTGTATGCTGAGAGAGAAAGAGATGCTTACCCTTTTAAATGATGGTTTAGATCTCTTACTGCACACTCCAACCCTATTTTTTGAAAGGAACAATTAAATGGTGTTCACCTCTACATGACTTCCACGTAGTATTTTCAGAGCAGAACTGAGGCATCCAAAAACATTGAAATGACACTAAATGGTCATTATGTTCATCAATGCCAAGTATCAGTAGTATAGAATCACTTCATGACAGCCTACATTTACTAAGTGAAGGTATTTAATGACTATTATTTTATTGTTTTGCTGTATCAGAGCCAGGGATAACATTAACATACTGTTCATACTGTCTTTCACGTTATCCTGTCAATTTTCTACCTCATGTATGTTGCAAAACATAAAATAAAAATAAATACCAATGAGATCATTTTACAATTATTCATTAGGGAAGTTTAGAAAGTTTTAATATTTTCCTATATATCAGAAAATATCATCATACAAAAGTTTTAGAATACAGAGTCACATGACATTTAGAAATTATTTATACAGTTGTACTTACAAATGATTGAAATAAGGATGCTTGTTCAACTTCACACACAGCTCTTGGCAGAAGCAAGCCATAACTTAGGTCTTCTGAATTTCAATTCTCTACACAGTCTGTTAAAAGATACTGTCTAACTTTTCAGAAGAAACGTCCACAGAGTTATCAGTTTTTAAATTAAATGAAAGTTAACAGCTGACTCTTCACCCTGTGTTGACCATTTTGCTAAATAAACTAGTTTGTACTTGTTGAAAATTTCAGACTGTTAGATTTTCTTAACACAAAGCAAGCATGAGAAATAAATTAATATTTACATTAGAAGAATGGATAGAATTATACACAGAGATTATATGAGTAATATTAACAGCAGTAGTAAAAATGGCTCACTTTATTTTTCACAGTCAAGTTAAAAATGTATTAATAATTCATTGAGTTGGCAACCTTTTCCTCATTATGTCATGAAAGATCATGATTCATAGATTTCCTCAGTTATTTTTAGTTATTTTAAGACAGTAATATATTTTTGGATTGGTCTAAAGTCCAAAAAATAATCTCTGGAACATACTTTTGTAAGTAAACATTGATAGAAATTTTTTGGTTAAACATGGTGAATTGAATATATATATTAGAGAGAGAGAGAGAGAGAGAGAGAGGGACTTACAAATGTCAGCTGATTGTTTGATTGTTTTCTGGCTGTAAGGTCGGATCTTAACAAACGGCACCGCGAAACAGAGGAAAGCTTCAAGTGAGCATTATTAGGGAGCGCTCCCGGGCGAGGTTCACTGGTCCGAGAGGAAGGGGCCAGAGAAGTCGTGCCCAGTCCTAGGCGTGGGAGATTTTATTGAGGTGTAAGGAAAGGGTGGTTTGCGGGGGGGGGGGGTTGCTATACAGGGTAATTCCTTATTTGGTGAGGATACAGCAGGGCCAGGTGTTGGTTGGTCTGTTGTGGGGCGTAAGCCCATTTTCCCTTCCCATCAGCCCCACTGTTTTCTGGGCAGGAAGTTAGAGTCTCTTGTTGATTCCCAGAACAGGTGAGGTCGTTATGTCCCAATGCCTCTCCTTCCTCATACTGGTCGATGTTTTCTCTTACCCCCCGGGCCTCCTTTCCCCCCGGGCCAACGGACCTTACACTGGCTGTTTTGTAGTTCTCTTGTTCCATTTTTCTTCTCTTGATGCCTTCCTTACTTATTCATAATTGCTTCAAATGTAAATGGTTTAAATTTTACAGTCAAGAGACACAGAGCGGCTGAATAGATAAAAAACTAGAACCAGTTCCCTACAAGAGACTCACTTTGGCTTTAAATATCCATGGGCTCAGCTCAAGTGACTGGATGGAAAAAGTTATTCTATGCAAGTAGAAATCCACAGAAAGCAGGGAGAGCTATCAGATAAACTATATGTTAACTCGAAAGCTATAGCAAGAGACAAGAGAATTATATAATGATAAAGGGGTCAATTCATGAAGAGGATATAACAATCAAAAATATGTATTCACCTAACATCAGAGCACCTGCATATACTAAGGAAATACTAAAAGTTATGCAGGGAGAAATAGACAATACCACAATAATAGTAGGAGACTTTAATACTTTAAACAATGGATAAATCATCTAGACAAAAAATCAATAAGGAAACACTAGACTTAAACTGTACTTTAGCTCCAAAATAAATAACAGACATGTATAAAATATTCCTTCCAACAGCTGTAGAATACAGTTTCTTCTCAAGTGTACATGAAACATTCTTCAGGATAGATCATATGTTAGACCACAAAATAAGTCTTAGTAAATCTAAGGAGATTAAAATCATACCAAGTATATTTTTTCTGACTACAATGGTATGAAACTAGAAACAACAAGAGGAAAACTGGACAATTAATAAATATTTGGAAATTAAACAGCAAATTCCTGAACAATCAATGTGGCAATGAAGAAAGCAAAAACTACAAATTTTAGAAGCAGTTCTAAGGGAAAATTTATAGCAATAAATGTCTACATAAGAAACAAAGAAACATCTCAAATAACCTAACTTATAACTAAGGGAAATAGAAAGAGAAGAACTAAAGTAAGCCCAAAGTTAGAGAAGGAAAGAAATAACATATCAGGGCAGAAATAAATGAGATATTGACCAGAAAAACAGTAGAAAAAAACAATGAAATGAATAGCTGATTTTTAAAAAAGATAAATGAATTTGACACATCTTTAGTTAGACTAAGAAAATAAAGATCAAAGTCTCAAATATCAGAAATGAAAGAGGAGACATTGCAACTGATACAACAGAAATACAACTGTAATTCAATATGATTACATTTTACTTATTTGATTACATCAGCAAAGACCTTATTTCCAAATAAGGTCACATTCACAGGCATCACGGATTAGGACTTCAGCATATTTTTTCACCAAACACAGTTCAGTCCACTATACAAGTCATGACAGGTAAATAGCACAGTGATTTTTATCACATTTACAGTTTTAAAAGTAAAAGTTTTTTAATGGTAGTGTAACTTAACAAACCTAAAATACCTAGTTTGTCAATGAACCATTCACTGAATTTAGTTAGTAAACAAATCATATATCCAGCTAGATGAAAAAAAAGGAGAACTTTAATAAAACCAGAGTGGTCTCCCTTATGACCTACTCAAACATGTTCTATCCAATCCAAAGTTAACCACTATCCTGATTTCAATGATCACAGGGTAGTTTTGCCGATCTTGAATATTCTATAATGGAATCAAACAATAAGTATTCTTATTTCTGAGAACTTTCATTGAAAATTATGTTCATTAGATCATCCTTGTTTTTGCATGCAACAGACCTTCCAGGAGTGACTCCCCAAATGCTCCAAAACTGCCACAGGAGGGGAGCTACCACCATGAATGTGTCAACATACTGAGTCCAAGAACAGATTATAGGAGGTGTGATTCTGGAATTAAAAGGGCGAAGTCTGGAAACTGTGATCACCATACTGCAACACTTTTTCGGAAAAACCTTACAACTCCTTACTGATTAGCAAAACCTACTTTGCATCAAGAAACATAGCTACAAATGGAGCCTGGGGAATGCAAATTTTAACTTCCCATTCTCTGAAGCAGCAGAAGATCCCCAAGAAGGAGGGTTGAATGACAGTATAACGAGCAGCCCATAGCATCCACCGCAGCAGTGAACAGAAAAACATACATAAAGGAGCTGAAGATGGCAGTGGGTTCCAAGAAATAAGAGGCTTATTAGCCGTAAGGAAACGGAATGAAGAACATTTCAGACAAATAGGAAAGAAAATGCCTGGCAGGTTCTGGGAACTACTATAAACTACTAGAGTCTAGTTTGAGATTATAAGATTTACAAAAATGGCATTGTAATCAAGGAAGAGACATGCTCCATTTTGGTTCCATCTTGTTTTTATTTTAATGAGCTCTGCCCCTTTATGGTATTAAAATAATGTTTTCATGTGGCAAAACTCCAAACTGAGCAAAATATAAACAATGAAAACACAGAGTCATGTCCATCCCTCTCTTCTTCTAGTTCCATTTCTCAGAGTCAACTCCTGCATTAGAAACATTGAAGTGTGTTCGCACACATAACTATGTATCCCCAAAGAGAGTATATAAATACATTCTATTCTGCATCTGGATTTTATCCTAGAGATGATTCCTGATTAGCACGTGCAAATCTAATTCATTTCAAAAACCAGTGGCTTAGGGCTTCCCTGGTGGCGCAGTGGTTGAGAGTCCACCTGCTGATGCAGTGGACACGGGTTCATGCCCCGGTCCGGGAAGATCCCACATGCCGCGGAGGAGCTGGGCCCGTGAGCCACGGCCGCTGAGCCTGCGCGTCTGGAGCCTGTGCTCTGCAACGGGAGAGGCCGCAACAGTGAGAGGCCCACGTACCGAAAAAAACAAAAAACAAAACAAAAAAACAAAAAAAGTCAGTGACTTAGTATGTCATCTAAATAATGCATCTCAATATGTTTCATCAACCATCCATTCTGGTTATTTAAGTTGTTTTTGTATCTATACCTCTTCTACCTGTACTTCTTGTACTTGTATATATAGATATACATATATATCCGATATATGTATATATATATTTTTATATATATACATATATATGTTTTTTATATCTTATCTGATATATATACATATGTATATAACAACATACATATGTATATATGTATTTGTCTGAAAGATATATTCTAAAAAAGTAGAAATTTGACTGGGTCACATATGTTTATTATAAATTGTGATGTGTATTGCCAAGTCTTCCAGAGAGATTGTTCTAATTTTTCCTTACAACAACAGTGCCTCAGAGTGTCTATTTTTTTTTTTTTTAATTTTTACAGTTACATCCACAAAATAAACCTTCACAGTGTTTAATAAATTGCCTGGATTAATAAACATGTCAAGATTAATAAAAAGATAAAACATAAAATGTATTGTATTTTCATTTTCATTTCTTATAAGTGATGTTGGATCTGACCAGTTTGAATCTCAGAAAAATGTCTCTGGAAGAGCTGTATGGTGGAGGAAGTTTAGATTTGAGATTTATAGAGAAATCACACAATGGGGCAAATTAGAAATCATTTTCAATTAATAAAAAGATATATATAAATGTTCCGTAGATGGGAAGGGGATGGGATTTTTACCTAAAAAGAGTGTAGGAAGGGATAGACTATTAACCTATTGACGTCTCCTATTCAAAAATATGTATAGCTTAAAGATGTTGAGATATATATATATATATATATATTTTTTATTTTAAAATGATAATGACTTCACTTGAGATTTTGTTGGAAGCTGGCCTTAAATTCCACAAGAAAGTACTGGTAAGAATCCCGACCCCTTCTGCTAATCTGCAAACCTACATGTGTGCCTGGAGAATGAATAGTTTGTGACACAGGGGATGTTGCTAGAAAGCCATCCACTGAGTTTGAGAGATGTGGCAACGAAAATGTACATAGTGTCATTTTAGGAGGTGGCTCTTCAAGAGACAGTGGAGGGATTTCCCTAGTGGTGCAGTGGTTAAGAATCTGACTGCCAATGCAGGGGACACAGGTTCGATCACTTGTCCAGGAAGATCCCACATGCTGTGGAGCAACTAAGCCCGTGTACCACAACTACTGAGCCTGCGCTCTAGAGCCCACGTGCCACAACTACTCAGCCCACGTGCCACAACTACTGAAGCCTGTGTGCCTAGAGCCCGTGCTCTGCACAAGGGAAGCCACTGCAATGAGAAGCCCGTGAATCACAAGGAAGAGTAGCCCCCTCTCGCCCCAACTAGAGAAAGCCCACACATAGCAACGAAGACTCAATGCAGCTAAAAATAAACAAATAAATTTATTAAAAAAAAAAAAATAAGGGCTTCCCTGGTGGCTCAGTGGTTGAGAGTCCGCCTGCCGATGCAGGGGACACGGGTTCGTGCCCCGGTCTGGGAAGATCCCACATGCCGTGGAGCGGCTGGGCCCATGAGCCACGGCCGCTGAGCCTGCGCGTCTGGAGCCTGTGCTCTGCAACGGGAGAGGCCACAACAGTGAGAGGCCCACGTACCGAAAAAAAAAAAGAGACATGATTTAGAGAGAAAAAAAAAAAAGCTAAGCATCAAAATATAATAACAGTTGGTAGTTTGGATGGAAAAGCACACAGGATGACCCACTAAATAACCCCATTAATGCCCTTATCTGGAATGAGGCTGTTTTTAAACAAAACAGGCTTGTGGGAAGATGGTTTATTTTCCTTTGTCCAGCAAAGGCCAACATGTGCTTTAAGTCTCTGGAAATATGACATGTCCTCCAAAAACCTGATGGTACAAATTTGAGAATTTCCATACTAGAAGAGACTAGAGTTAATCTATGCTCATAGCTTCTTATTTGGATAGAAAATGACACAGGTGGTGAAATTACTAAAAATTCATACAGCAAATTATGAGAATAACTGGGAAAAGATAAGTATGTTTTAACTCCTAGGCAGTCCTCTTAGGTCATATTAATAATTATCATATTGTTGTGATATCAGAAATAGCACAGCATTGTAGAAATTTAAAGCATCTATAAAAACAGATGTTGTGGCTGCATTGGCTATGGTATTAATGGAAGATCTAATGGGAACTATACTTAAATTATTAGTTATAAAGACAATATAAATTCAGCTAGCTAAATGTTATATGACACAGTTTTGTAAATATAAAACCAAAGCTTCTAATCATTTTCCCTTTAAAGAGCAGAATAAATCTTCTGTAGCCTGAATTATAAAGGCATATTGGCCAGCAATTTTATTTATTTGTCATCTACTATTTTTCCCACTAACTATGCTATTTAATACCCTGTGGGACAGAGATGATGAAAGGAACGGTACTTCCTTACACACTCCCAAGTGTCATCCTGAGTGAGGCTATAATCACACACATACTTACCCGGAATGTGCAGCACAGAATGGATGCCCCATATTCTTAACTCTGCAATGCTTGTTGCTGATGTTTTAATTTTTAAGGCATTAGGAGGGTCATAATCATCCAAGTACCTAATAAGAAAATAATTAGAACAGAAAAAGAAATTTAAACCATTTAATTATTTTTGCATGATTTACAATGGTCCAACCAAAAGAGCTTGTAAAATGGAACACATGTTTTGCATTAATACCATTATGTTTTTGTTAAAAAAATAAATTCATTGATGATGAAATTGAATTTCAAAAGCCTCCTATTGTGTTTCTCTGTCTCTGCTGCTTCTTCCTTACCTCTGGCCCAGTTGATTATCAGTGAACTTGCTGGGGTAAAATTTTAAAAAGGCAAATCTGGCTAAAATCTTTCAAGTGCTTTCCTTTGCACATGGGATTAACTTGGAATTCCTAAGCACAGCGTGCAAAGGCCCCAGGGAAGGCTGCTGATTTTTTCTCCAGCCTGGGCCATCATCACCCCCACCTCTCACCTACCAAACTTCACGCCGCCGAACTAAGTACATTTCCCAAGAAGTTGCACGACTACCTGTGGTCTTTCCTCTGAGTGAAGGACTCCCTCCTCCTCAGGACTGCTCTGTCTTTGTGATCACATATTTGTCTTTCAAGGATCCACACAAGCACCATCTAATCTATGAGGTACGTCCCAGCTATCCAAATAAAATCATTGTTTCCCTCCTTTCTGCCCTAACTATATGCACTGGATATTTGTAGTTGCTTTTTCCCCTTACACCTTTTTCCCCTTTGGGAGACTCTGCCTGGTTGGTACTATGAGGACTGGCATTCAGGACTCTCCTGAACAGCCAAGCACTAATGCCTCAAGCGCTGACCAGAAAAGTTCTTCCAAGGAATCAGTAGTGGAAACCATTGCAGGTAGTGTTATTATTAGGCTACTGTTTCTAAGTGTTTTCTCAAACAAGAGCTGGGGGTGGGGGGGAAATCAGGGAAGATGTGAGATTGGGTGAGCTGGGAACCAGGATTCTAGCTTCTTGGATTAAGTGAATGATAAAGAGTGAAATCTCATGAGGAAAGGATTGGAGAAAAAGATACAGAAAGAGTCACAATTCAATTCCCATCCCTGGCTCCAATGTCTCCACTCCTTTTCCGTTGTGCTCGGTAAATTCCTTTTTCTACTTTAAGCTAATTTGCATTGTGTTTCTTTTAAACCCAACAGAGTATTCATGGCACCAGAATTTGAAGACTTCTATCACAGTTATTATAAAATTTATTCAAAACATTTATTACTATGCTTCTGACTCAACATTCTGAGGTCTAAATTTAACTACTTGCTCACTTTAAACGAATGTACTCCTTTCTGAAATTAAAAAGTAATTAAAGAAACACTCCTCTTGCCACACTGATGGTTATACCCAAGTGGCTGTGTTGAGTGGCAGAGTTTAAGGATGGACTTAGGAACCCGTGATAAAATGGCCACAATCTCATTAACTTTGAGACCTCCCTTGGAAACAAACCGGGGTGGTCAACAAAATAAATGTGGGCACTAAAAATGCAAACATTTTATTCCTAACATTGCTTTCGCTGGCTTACTCTAGAATCCACTCAGCTAAGCATGTGCCATGGGAAAGTCATTAGAGTTTCTGCAGCAAGACCAGGTAGGGCTCTTGTCTTGTTAAAGGTGATCTAACATGGTGGGTACCTCTCCAGTCTCTGTTTCTTAATGGGGCAATCTGAGACGGCAAATTCTCAGATGATAGTCAGAGGAGCAAAGGGCTTCTACAGGGTGGTCACCAGGTGCCAAGGGCAGTTAGAGGAAATCATCACCTGCTGTAACCCTTGGTACTAATTAGCCTCCTCCTCAGTAATTACCAGCAGTTACGCACAGTCCACTGTGCTCTGTGCTTAAGCTTGCAGAGAGCATTCTGCTGCTTTTTTACCATGTAGTCATAATGTCATATAGCTTGCAAAAGGAAACTAAGCATGTCCTGGCCATGCTTGCTTGCTTTAGCACATGAATGCCTTTCTAAACAGGATGAATCTCTTTTGAAGCAATGCCTTCTGTGTTCAATTTCAATAGAAATGATTTCCAGGATGTGTCTCCTGGGGAATGGCAAGAGAAGGTCACTAGGTGATGAAAATGAAGATCCAGCAGGTGACAGCCTTTCCTAATTAAGACTGTTGATTAAGATCCCGGTGGAATCTCACCGTCCCTGTCACCATCAAAATAGCCTGCAGCATCTGAAATGGTCTGGGGATAAATACCAATTAGAGCAAAAGGCTCACAGCGTTCTCTTAAGTGGTGATGATTTTGCCTGCTTGGAGAGGAGTATCTTTATTCAGATCCAGACTGAGTCTCATTGATCATGTAATTCAAATTTTTGTATTACCAATATGGAAGAGTCATAAAGACATTAGGCAGACAGGCCAACATGTCCATAGCTAACTCATGACAGGGTCAAGACAAAAAGTAAACAACTGACAAACAATATACTTGTGACACCTCCTCACACCTATTTTGGAAGCATGCTGTTTCTTTTTTTTCTTTTTTCATTGAAGTTTACTATGTTGTGTTAGTTTCAGATGTATAACAAAGTGATTCATATATATATATATATATATATATATATATATATATATATTCTTTTTTCCATTATATGTTACTACAAGATACTGAGTATAGTTCCCTGTGCTATATAATAGGATCTTGTTTTTTATCTATTTTATATACAGTACTGTGTCTATGTTAATCCCAAATTCCAAACTCTTAATTTATCCCTCCTCTTTTCCCCTTTTGGTAACCATAAGTTTGTTTTTTATGTGAGTCTATTTCTGTTTTGTAAATAAGTTCATTTGTGTCATTTTTTTTAGACTCCACATATAAGTAATATCATATGATATTTGTCTTTCTCTGTCTGATTTACTTCACTCAGTATGATAATCTCTAAGTCCCTCCATGTTGCTGCAAATGGCATTATGTCATTCCTTTTTATGGCTGAGTAATATTGCATTGTATATATGTACTACATCTTCTTTATCCATTTATCTGTCGATGGACATTTAGGTTGCTTCCATGTCTTGGCTGTTTTAAATAGTGCTGGAATCTTGCTCTGTTAATCATCTAATGCTTTCCTATAACTTTGAGTCTTTCCCTCTCTGCCTGAGACTTCTCAATATTCTGATATACTAAAAAAATTTTTTAAAGGAAATCAACTTTGACTTTGTATCCTGCTCCACCAGCTCTGTTCTGTCAATGTTTTTCCTTTTCCTCCTACACCCCTCCCCCAAACACACACACTCACCACCTTTATTCACTGGGGCCTGTCTTTTGTCAAATGTCATGACTGTTAACCCAAGGTCATCACTGATTTTGAACTGTTAAAGTCCAAGGACATCTTTGTAAATTCCTTCTGGATTTCTGTATAACATTGATGGGGATGCTTATTCAGCCATCTTAAACATTCTCCTTGGCTTTCTGCCACCACTCTTCCTTGGCTCTTCTCTGGGAGAATTTCCCTCTGATTTTTCTCTACAGACATCACCAGCCATTCTTCCTCTGTCTTAAATACTGTTTTTCCCACATTCTGTTTTTAGCCTTTCTTCCCACCTTTTGTGTTCTTGTTGCTTTCATTCAACCTGTCCCAGGCTTCAACAAACCCAGATGTGTCCCTGGAATCTGGAGACCTCTCTGCAATTGCTAATCTGCCATCTGCACTTGGGTAGTACTCATACACACACATCACATACACTCACACACCCCACATACACAGAGAACCTCAAACACCACTCACAAGCTGAAAGTCATTAATCCCTCATCCCTTACCTCCAAACTAGCTTCTTCTTCTGGGTGTCTGCCTTGTTGAATGGAATCACTATTCATGCAGTTACCTAAGAGAAGCACCTGGAAAGATTCCCTGACTTTCTTCTCTCCCTTCCTCCCAACACCCATTGGTCCCCAACTTCTTTCATTAAAATATCTCTTGAATTCTGTCCTCCTCTCCAATCCTACCCTCAACCTCAGTCACTGCTTCACTGCAGACCTGTGTCATGTTTTGCCTACTTATCACTACTTCCTAATGGTTTCCCTGTTATCATTCATCTTTCTCCAATCTACCACCTCACTTCCTGTAAGAAGAGTTTCTACCATAGAAAGAAGTAGAAACAGAAATTTTGTTATGTGCCCACCTAAAACCTTCAGTTCTAGGTTTTGGGTTCAGTTCAGCCTCTCACACCTACAAGACAGAGCTTTTTCGTGATGTCAAAGCTGAACGTTTGTCAAGCCTCCTTTGTCTGGAAAGACTAGGTCCTTTTTCCAATTCTTAAGGAGAATTGACCACCTGATACACCTTGAGGACACTCATGTAATTCTAGTAGAGAACTGTCGGCACACATGTACTGGTATTTGTATGTTTATCTCCTTTCCTCAGTATACTTTATGTCTTTGATGGGTGGGACTCTTTGTGTATATATGTGTATGTGTGTGCCTGTGTGTGTGTATGTCTACATATTTTTCCCATTTCCTAATACAAAGTTTAAAAAAATTGTTTTAGGCTTTAAAATATTGTTTTAAACATATTTCAACAAAAATATTTTAGAACGGATGGATGATCATGTGTACCTACACACGTATATGGACATATATTTTGTACAAATCTATATCTGAATATATTGGTCAAGTCTTGTACACCAGTTCATCTCATTTTGGCCTCCCCTATCTCTTATCCCAGCCATCACTGTGGTGGCCAGTTCTGTGTGGACCCCAAATGAGTTCAAACAGGAGCAACCCACCAGGGTCTTGCCTCATAGCCTAAGCTCCTCTTGCCACCCCTGTGGAAGTCTGCTGTGTACCCATGCATGCACAACCTGGAAGTGGGGGTAAAGGGGTCCTAAGTCTTCAGAGGGAAAATTTTGACCAGTGGAAATGAGAGCCCATGGATAAATGTGTCCCTTTGTCATCTGGAATTTGCTTCCTATGCCTCATTCCACGTGAACACCTTTGCTGAAGGTCTTGGAGGAGCAGAGCACCTGCAATGGTGGGCACACCTTTAACTCACCCTTATATCAGTCCTCCAACCTCCCTCCATCACCTCCCATCTTCCACTTCTGCTCCTAGGAATTGCATTCTCCACCAGTATTCAGATCTAAGCAGTCATTCCAGGCTCTGGCTTTTGGGGGAATCATAGACTGAAACAGTGACTAATGGTGCCACAAAGAAATGTAACTGCAGATTTTATTAGGTTATCATCTTCGTACTACAGTTTTCCAGAAAAATAAATTTCTGGTTTTAGATAAAATATGTTTTCAGGCAATTTATTAGCTTGATGCAGTAAATTTATATGTGGATATAGATGTATAGTCAGTATATGATTTGAGTCTATTGGGGGAAAAAATAAATTTTCCTCTACCCTTATAAGCTCTCCTGGCTGGTAGAATAATTAAATTGACATGAGACAGATCAATGGGAGAAAACCAAACAAGTTTAATAACATGTATGCATGGGAGAGATGCAGGAAAACTGGGTAACACACCAAAATGACTGAAGGCTTCCCCTTAAATCATCTTTAGGTAAAGACAAAAGAGGATGTTGGGGGTAGGGGTTTGGGACTTCGAAATGGAAGAAGGCAATTGACATGGAGAAGGAAAAGCAAATGTTTGATACATAAATATTTGCTGGGTCATCAGAGATAATGGGGCAGAGAGTGGACTCTGAGCTCTAAGAGTTTCCCCATCCCAGCTGGCTCATAGTCTTTGAAGGTATCTCTGGCGATAACTCTATTCCAGGAACAGCCCTTCAATCTAAATTAGTCTTAGGCGTTTAGGGAGAAGATAAAAGTTTCTCCCTGAGTATGTTGGGCCTTGATTGTTTTTAGCTTGAACTAATTTGCATGGCAGAGACATTTGGGGGTGGCAGATTTTGCACCCCTACAAGTCTCACCTCTACTATTCAAAAGTTATTTAACGTGATCAATTTAATAATCACAAGAAACTTCAGATTTGGGGATTTCTTGGTTTTTAAAAATTTATTTTATTGAAATATAGTTGATTTAAATGTTGTGTTAGTTTCTGGTATACAGTAAAGTGATTCAGTTATATATATATACATATATGTAGGTGTGTATATATATATATTTTTTTTTCGTATTCTTTTCCAGTATGGTTTATTACAGGATATTGAATGCAGTTCCATGATCTATACAGTAGGACTTTGTTGTTTATCCATTTTATATGTAATAGTTTGCATCTGCTAATCCCAAACTCCCAATCCATTCCTCCCTCCCCACCCTTCCCCCTTGGCAACCACAAGTCTGTTTTCTATGTCTGTGAGTCTGCTTCTGAATAAACTTCGGTTTTTGTCAACAACAAGATAGGGTTGATAATAATCCATTCCCAGGGCTGTTTTGAATTTCAAATGCAAGAGTGGATGAAAAGTGTCTCTCAGAACCTGAAATTCCAAACATGCAGTTCTGTCCTTCACTTCCTAAGAAAGCATTTTTTGTAAAGGTGCACAATTACCAACCAGAGAAAAACAAACTATTGTCATTCATTATAACCATGATTTTCATTTACAAGAAATTAAAATTAGTTTCATTCATTTAATGACACTTCAATTTTGAATATTTACTTCCATCATTACGGTTTTCTTAACATTTTGTTCTTTAATGGCTTAAGTTTACTCACGTTGATCTCATAGAAGCTGAGTTGCTCTTAGCATAAAATGTTTTTTTTGCTCTCAATTGCATTCCTTTAGAAGTGAAGGTAAGGGACTTCACAAGAAGACATAGAGTTCTTATCACTTATATCAGCACTTTCATTTTTCCATTTTCTTCCTTTTTTTAAGTCATAAAAGTAGGCTGCAATAACATTCCCAAAACCATACTGTGCTAACAGATGTGAAAGTAACTGCCAATTCGACTGATGGACAGCAGAGTGCTAACCTGGCATGTCCTGAAATGCTGATTCATTAATTAATGTACAAAAAATTGAATACAGCATATGCAAGGAATTTGACACCTGTCTATTTAAAATGGATGAGAAAACAGATGAACAGAAGTCAAGTGCACTAATGTTCAGACCCACCTATTTCCACTCAAAAATAATGCAGCTCCTTTATCTTTGCTGTAAGAATGATTTTATTCCATACAATAGGAATTCCACCTATGATAAAGGGCTTCACTTTGACTATTGAATGGTACTGCTCCATAGATAAAATACATGGGAATAACACAAAAATAGCAATAGCAATTTTTTCTTGGTATTGCAATCCTGAGTTGTGTATATTGCTTCAGCATGAATATCTTTGAGAATACTTAACATGTCTGACAAGTATTTGTCAAATTACCTTAAATACAGCCACTTTGATGCTCAAAATAATATGCTTTATTGGTTCTTGATCTTCTTGAGGGTCTTTATTGCCATAGTGCTTGGCTGCTAGAGATTGCTGTTTATAGAATAAGTGAATGAATGGATCTATCACAAACATTTCATTGGAGGTGTGTGGGGTCTTTTGTTTGAGCCAAAAGCCACTTGGATACTGCTCAGAAATATGCTGGAGAGACTGTGATTTCCTCATGGTAAATTGTCAAATCACTTCTCTAATCTGACAAGTGATAACATAATTCTGTGCCTGGTCTCAGCCTACACATTTGGAATCACTTTCTCCTTCATCACTTACAACTTACTTACTAGTCTTGTCACTTCTTCCTTCCTAGGGTCTCAAATTCGCCAATATTTTTATTTCCTTGTGAGCTCCATTATGCCAATCCTGTACACTTCTTGCTTGGATGGCTATACCTGCCTACTCTGAGCTCTCCCTCCTGCCTTTCTTTTTCTTCTCTGCCACTGACCCATTCCCTGACATTTGCTTAATCTACTTTAAATGCCATCTTTCTTATTTGTTACCTTCACTGAAGAACCTACAATGTCTCTAGCCTATAAATACATGCACCTTTATTTTTCTGTTTGAGTTTGTCAGCTACAGAAACGTATGAAGAACAAAGTTTAAATGCCCCCAGTTCCCAGTATGTCCCAGCTACCATGGGTTTCCATTTCCCTAGGATAACAGTCAGATTTACAACACAGCATGCCACAGCTCCCGTAAGACCTACCTTCTTTCTCAGTATTGGGTTGAAAACTACATTCCTACTGTATTAAATTGTTTTCATTTATCGCATGATGTCCTTGTTCTTCTTGCTTTTTCTGATCTTTTTCCTAGCCTATTTTTTTCCCATCACTCTCCACTTCACTTAGCTCATTACATCCTGTTAATTTGCTTAGGACACATCTTGCTGACAGATACACAAAATATGAGACAAAGCACAGATGCTCACAGACGCAGTTCATAGCCATAGCAGCTTGATGCTGAGATGCAGACTGCAGTTCCAGGGAAGAAGCTTGGGGGCGCCACGCTCACTGCTGCTTGGGATGCAAACTGCCTCTGTAACAGCTCCATGCAAAACAATCCTTGGACGCTATTTTCACTTTAGACTTTTTTCTTAAAAGTGAAAATCCTCTTCAGATTTCTTGCAGTTAGCGAAAACAGGTACTTATGTAGGTCTTTCATAAAAGTGAAGTGCTGTAAAGCAAACTTTTGAAAAGTGGGGGATACCTGTATAATCATATTCAAACCATATACAAATTTAATTTTATATTTTTCAATTATAATTCATATAATTGCATTTTTTTAACAATTTCAATAGCACATATTTCCAACAAAATATTACCTAGTATTGAAGACAGTGACTATTCTTACGTAGCTCCTGCCCAAATCATCTTTGTTTTCCCATTAGGTGAAATGCTGGTTTTGATCTGGAAAACCTGGGCCTTTTGATATCAGATTTATTTTACCACTAAGAATAGTCCCAGTATATTGCATTTTGAGACCATTTTTCCTCAATATACCCCCCTAAAATGAGGCAGATTTCCTCCAATAACAAAATACTCATTCACATTCCTAAGCTTTGTTTATAAAGCTTTGTTAGTGCTCAGTTTGGTTTTCCCTGCCAGACTCATCTATGTATTTGAAATCCACTTTTGAGTCTCATACCAAATGTGCAACTTTCAGAAAAAAAAAAAAAATGAACTAGTAAACTGAGATATAAAGTCTTCTTTCTGAATCATAACCATTACATTCTTGAGTTATTAGTATTTGATCTTTGTCTCTTTCCCCCTCTTAATTTGGGGGTCCTAGACAGCACTTTGTCTCTTAGTGGTCACATAGCCATCTCTTCCACTATAAACATTTATGATGCTTTTCCTTTCAACCTAATACCACATAATTAGTCTCAAAAGCATGCTTTGTTTTAACACATTATTTAAGTTATTTAGAGCATGTAACCCACTGAAAGCATCAATTATTAAATACAAAGTGTTATGGACTTAGGGATCAGAATAAAGGAATTAAATAGATTCTGCAAAAATGTACCTGACTGTATCAGAAGATTCAAGAATTTATGTTTGTAACATATACAAACTATGGACTATGTATACAGCAAAGACTTGGTTGCTTGTGTTAGTTATCTATTGCATTTATATATTCATGTGAAATTTAAAAAGTGATTCCACATATATTCTATTTATTTTACAAAGATATGTGTACAAAGATGGTCATTTCATCATAACATTGATTATTATTTTTTTTTTTTTTTTGCGGTACACGGGCCTCTCACTGTTGTGGCCTCTTCCGTTGCGGAGCACAGGCTCCGGATGTGCAGGCTCAGCGACCATGGCTCACGGGCCCAGCCGCTCCCTGGCATGTGGGATCTTCCCAGACCGGGGCATGAACCCGTGTCCCCTGCATCGGCAGGCGGACTCTCAACCACTGCACCACCAGGGAAGCCCAACATTGATTCTTAATAGCAAAAATAGAAATCATCTATATGTCCATAAATACATGATCATTTATATAAGTTATGATCCAGATAATAAAGGAAATATACAGATATTAAATATTTTGTCAGCATGCATTTTTAAAATTTATTTTATTGAAATATAGTTGATTTATAGTGTTGTGTTAATTTCTACTGTACATCAAAATGGTACATTCTTTTTCATATTCTTTTCCATTATGGTTTATCACAGGATATTGAATTAGTTTCCTGTGCTATACAGTAGGAACTTGTTGTTTATCCATTCTCTGTATAATCAACATGCATTTTTTATATGAAAAATATTTGCAATACCTTCTTACATAAAGGAGCTTCAAAATATGATGCATAATTTAATTTTGCAAATATATGCACATGGTATTAGTTTTCTATGGATGCATGACATATCACAGTTTATTAGATTAAAATAATACCTACTCACTATATCATAGTTTTGTGGATCATAAGTCTACCACAAGGTGACCTGATTCTCTGCTCAGGGTCTTACAAGTCCAAAGTCAAGATTTAGCATGGGTACATTTCTTTTTGAAGGTTCTGCAAAAGAATTCATGTCTGAACTCATTTACACTGTGGGCAGAATGCAGTTGTTTGTGGTGGTAGGACTGAGTTCTCCATTGTCTTGCTACATGGCTCTCTTCATCTTTAAGCCAGCAATGGCCAGTTGAATGCTATTCATGATTCTCATCTCTGAATTCCCATTTTGCCTTTTGCTGCTGCTTTTGAAGGCTTATGTGAGTTACGTTAGGCTCACCCAGATAATTCAGGATAATCTTCCTATCTTAAAGTCAACTGATTAGCATCCTTAATTACATTTGCAAAGTACCTTTTGCCATAGAGCAACACATTTTTTCACAGGGATTAGAATCTTCTTGGGGGCTATAATTCTGCCTGCCACACGCGTGTTACCATATATGGCTAAAACAACATATGGTCTGACATTTATGATTATATTAGAATGGTGGTATTATTGGTGACTTTTTTTTCTGTGCCTACTAATTTTGTTTTTCAGCTAAGTGAATATGTTGCTTGTGTGTGTTTTTTCAGGGAAAAAAATGTACAGATTGTCAATGTTTAATAGATGAAGATTTTTCAGCCCTGACTATTGTCCATGGACACAGCATTGCTGAGTTTGTAGTTTGGATTGAAAAGCATGCTTTCTGACTGCTGTTCCAATTCTATTCCTCAGGCATCCTGACACTAGACAAGGACTACCTCTCTGAAATGTACATGAATGTGTTGTCAAGAATTGGTGTGAAATGGGATATGATAGAGCAAGTTTAATGATATGAATGTCCAAAGCCCTAGGTTCATGTGTGTGTTTCTTTACAATGTGTAATAAAATGGGTGGCTCTATGGGAAATCAGATGTGTCCAGGTCTTATAATGAGATGCTTGGCTGGGGCTCTAATAAGATGCCTTGCTGAGAGCATGTAATTAGACATTTGACTTGGTGTATGTAATCAGGGGTGTGACTAGGAACATAATTAGTTTGAGTGTTGAGAGAGAGTAATGCTCTGTACAGCTGGACGGTAAAGAGATGCTCAGGCAAGCCTTGTGGGAAATGCATGGGGACTGTGAATATGCACACACTGAGAGGGAAATGAGGCATGCTGGACCATTCCCTTGGGATACAAGGGTGACGTGATCTCTTAATAGTGTGTGGTCATTCATTAGGATGAGGCTATTGGAATAGATTTACCTGTGTGGCATAGAGGGTTGAGCATGGACTCTAATGCCACACTGCCCAGGCTAGAATCTCTGTTTCATCTCTACCAGGACAACCTCAGGCAAGTCACTTATGTTCTCCCTATCTCTGTTTTCTGTCTGTAAAATTTGAAAAACAATACTACTTACCCCATGGGGTTGATGTGAGGATTAAATGAGTCAGTGCTTGGAAAGTGTTGAAAGCAGTGTCTGACATATAGGTAAGTGTGCTCTATAAGTGTTAGCTGTTATGAAGGGCCAGGTCCTTCTTACAACTCTGCAAGGAAACAGAAGCTTGGAGGCATTCACTCACTTTCCCCGAATCACACAAGCAGCAATTAGCCAGAAGGAATCTACTGTGTGGCAGTAGATTTATGGTTTGAAGAGTATGATGCCCATTGCTGAAAGAGAAGACGGAAACCTGTGAACCAGATTCCTCGGGGAGCAATGAGGAGGAAAGAATGAGTAATAGAGCTGAGTTGATAGAGCTGGTACAGAACTGGCTGCACCCTGGGCCTCAGTTTCCCATCTACATATTAGGGAATAACAACCCCATCTCTTAGGTGGCCTTAAAAGTTAAAAGTGAAAAATATGTTAAAGAGTTTAAAATAGTGTCTGTTACATGGTACGTTTTGGCCAGCTAGTATGGTGTTTGTCTGTAGGTAACAAAAAATATGACTCAAAGTGACTTAAGTATGTGTTGATTTGCTATCACTAGTTTAGAAATCTGGGTATAGACAAGTCAGGGCTGAAATGGACATGGCCGAGTCCTTCAAGGACTCAGGCTGCTGTTCTCTTCCTGATCTGCTGTGCTTATCATATGACAGTCTTTCCACTGGTCATAAGTTGGTGCGTCTCCCCCTCTAAACATCAGATCTGGATTTCAGAAAAGAGAATGGGAAGGGTGGGATTTGGAGGACAAAGAACCTCTATACAGGTCAGTTAGCCTGCATTATAAAAATTTCCATGTTCTAAACACTGCCTTCTGCTTACTTCTCATTAGCTATCGATCCATGGGAGTTTGGCAAAGTGAGTTTTTAGCTTTCCAATGTATATATACTGAATTCTTAATAGTGTTCTCGTGGATTGGTAGGTGGTCTTTATTTATCAAGGATATTACTCTTTTGTCATCATTTAAACTGTAAACATTAAGGTAAACCTTAATGATGGAGTAATTAGTTTTTCACTAGAAAACCTTGGCAAATTTACAAAACTTCAGGGGAAGAATAAATCATTCTTCATGTAGGAGAGGCTGTTATTCTACATGAAAATTACATGTAGAATATCTTCCATATTTTTGTGCTTTATATAAGGTTACAAATAGAACTAACAATCTATCCCCTCCCACCCAAGGCATATTTGATATTTCTTCCTTTACTTTTATTTAAAATAGAAGGAGCTGCATTTCTATTGTAGAACTCTACTAGCAGTTACATAACAAACCAAACCAGCAAATTAATTTATCTCTGAGAATGCAAAGAGTTAAACCTCTCTGAGCATTCCATAGGAGGCATTTTACAAACTCAAGGGCTCCACAGTGGTCATTAGCTGTATCTCCATGGAGCCATTGGTGGTCTCGCTCCTTCATCTCTTTTCTCTAAACTTGAAAAGGAAATTTATTGCACAGTACAAATTATCTAACTGAAAAGAATCTTCACCTCAGATCGGGCACTGCTGTGAATTTCTCCTTTGATGATGAAAAGGTGAGGGTGGATAATGTATTATTCAGGTTAGTCTAAGTTATACTGTAGTAAAATAAAACCTCCACATTTTAGTAGTTTAACAAAATCAAATGATTATTCCTATTCATGTGAGGTGTCCAACGAGGGTTGGCAAGGGGAGCTCTGCTTACCAAAAGCCATCAGAGATACAGGTGGGCCAGGGCACCACCATCTTATCATGTCATTTTCTCAATACAAGGATCAGGATTTATTACAACTTCACAGAGATGGCTGGAGAGTCAAGCACAGACTGTTAACTAGAAGTGACATGTATTATTTTTTCTCAGTTTTCTTTATCCAAAACTAGTCACAAGTCATGTATCCAGAAGTAAGGAAGAATTGGGCATTGGTTAGATCGATCCCAGTTATTATTCTGCTTCATTTTTTCCAAACTCCTAAAGGTAAAACAAAGCTTGTACTTGCTTTATTCACATTTTTACTCCCCTCTTACTCTGCCTCTCCTGAGAAAGCTCTAATACAAAGGTCACCGAGGGCTGACATATCCCCACACCTTTGTTCTTAAAACCCACAGAATATTCCTAAAATGATAACTTTGCTAAACACTTACTCCTTCTAAAATTCTGTTCACTAGATATCATTTATTTAAATGGTTCTCCAAGCTCCTTAGCATGACCTGACTCTCACCTCATTTCATTATTATCCTAGGACTTTTTATTCTATTTTGTTTTATTTTTCTTTGCTTCCTCCCCTCCCTCCCAGTGCCTGCTTGCCTATTTCCCTCCCTCCCTCCCTCCCTCCCTCCTTTCCTTCCTTCCCTCCTTTTCTTTTCTTTATTCCCTTTTTTGACTTTCTTTCTGCAATTGTATGGTCATAACTTTGCTAATTTTTGTTCTTAATTTTGTTGGGGGATTACAAGTTTCATATTTATTTAGAAATTTTAGAAATCAAAGAAGAAGAATAAATGTTTAATAAGATAGTTTTTATATTTCAGCTTCTTTTCTAATGGTTAGCTAATTTCTTTTTGTGATATTCTTAACCATTTTTAAGTGGACAATTCAATGACATTAAGGACATTCGCATTGTTGTTCAGCCATCACTGGCATCCATCTTCAGAACATTTTTCATCTTCCCAAACTGAAACTTAAAAAGTAAAAAACAAAATTAAAAAACAAGTCCTCATTCCCCACTGCCCCCAACCACCATCATATTTTCTATGTTTATGAATTTGGCTTCTGTGTGTTCATCACATAAGTAAAATTACACAGTATTTTTCGTTTTCTGACTGAATTACTTCACTTAGCATAACGTCATCAAGGTTTATCCGAGTTGCAGCATGTGTCACAATTTCCCTTCTTTATAAGGCTGGATAATAGTCCACTGTATGTATTTATCACGTTTTGTTTATTCATTCATCTATTGATAGGCACTTGGGTTACTTCAGCCTTTTGGGTGTTGTGAACTGTGCTGCTATGAACATGAGTATACAAATATCTGCTTAAGTCTTCTTTCAATGCTTTTGAATATAGAACCAAAAGTGGAATTTCTTGTAATTCTCTTGATATTTATTAATATGGCAATTGTGCATTTACTTTTTTGAGTAACCAGTATGCTGTTTTCCATAGTTCCTACACCATTTTACACTTTTACCAGCAATGAACAAGGATTCCAGTCTCTCCACATCCTCACCAATACTTGGCATTTTCAGTTTTGATATTAACCTACCTCATAATTTTGATTTGCACTGCCCCAATGATTAGTGATATTGAGCATTTTATCACGTGCTTATTGGTCATTTGTATATCTTCTTTGGGGAAATGTCTATTCAAGTTCTTTGCCCATTTTTGAATTGTACTTTGTGTTTGTTTGTTTGTTTTTGAGTTGTAATTCCTTATAGATTCTAAATTTAACCTCTTATCAGATATGTAATTTGCAGACGTTTCTCTCATTTCATGGACTGATTTTTCACTGTGTTGATAATGTCCTTTGATACACAAAAGTTTTTAATTTTGATGTAGTCCAATTTATTTTTTCTTTTTTTGCCTATACTTTTGGTGTCATATTTTTAAAAATTGCCAAATAATGAAGCTTTTTCCTTAACATTTTTCCAAGAATATTTTTTTTGTTTATAGCTCTTCTATTTATGTCTTTCATCCATTTTGAGTTAATTTTCTTTTTTTTATGTGGTATAAGGTAAGGATCCAACTTCATTCTATTGCATGAGAATATCCAGTTTTTCCAACACTATTTGTTGAAATGACTATCTTTTTTTCCCATTGAATACTCGTTGTACTAGTTCATTTGACCATACATGAAAGGTTTTATTTCTGGGTTATCTACTCTTTTCCATTGGTATATATGTTTTTCTTTATGTCAGTACCAAACAGTTTTGATCACTGCTGCTTTGCAGTAAGAATTTAAATCAGGAAGTGTGAGACATCCAACTTTGTTCTTCTTTTTCAGTATCATTTTGACCACTCAAGGTTCCTTGAGATTTTATATAAATTTAAGGAGTGAGTTTTTTACTACTGCCGAAAAAACATTAGTTTTTTTTTCCGTAGGGACTGAATCAAATCTGTAGATCATCTTGTGTTTTATTGATATCTTTAGCAATAAGTCTTCTGGTTTATGAATACAGATGTCTTCCTATTTATTTGTGTCTGTAATTTCTTTTAGGAACGTTTTGTACTTTTCAGTGTACAAGTCTTTCAGTTCCTTAGTTAAGTTTTTTCCAAATAATTATTTTTTTATTTGACTATATAAAAACACGGAATTATACTCTTAATTTCCTTTCAGATTATTCATTGTCGGTATACAGAAAAATAACTAATTTATTTGTGTTAATATTGTATCCCCAAACTTGACTGAATTGGTTTATTATTTCTAATACTTTTTTTGGAATTACTAGGTTTTTCATACATAGGATCATGTTGTCTGTGAATAGCAATGATTTTACTTCTTCCATTACAATTTGGATGTGTTTTGTCCTTACCTAATTGCTCTGGCTAGGACTGTGTTGAATAGGAGTGGTAAAAGCAGTATTCTTGTCTTGTTCCTAATCTTAGGGGAAAAGCTTTCTGTCTTTTACCATTGAGTATGATGCTAGCTGTTTTTCATATATGGACTTTATTCTGTTGAGGTACTTTAACCCTAGTTTATTTTTTTCATCATGAAATTGTGTTGAAATTTTTTCAAACTTTTTTTTTTTTCTACATCAATGGAGTTTATGTATGTGTGCTTTTCCTTCATTCTGTTAATGTTAATATGTTACAATGATTGATTTTCAAATGTTGAATTATCCTTGAATTTCAGGTATAAATCCCACTTAGTCATGGTATATAATCATTTAATATGTTGTTGAATGACTGAACTTGGTATACTGGTGTTTTGTTGAGGATTTATGCATCAATATTCTTAAGGGATATTGGTCTAAATTTTCTTACTGTGTAGAGTCTTTGCTCACCTTTGGTATAGGGATAACGCTGGCCTCAGAATGAGTTTGGAAGTATTCTGTCCTCTTCAAAATTTTGCGAGAGATTGAAAAGGACTGGCACTTAGTACTCTTTAAATGTTTGGTAGAATTCACCAGTGAAGCAATCTGGTCCTGGACTTTTCTTTTTGGGGAGGTATTTTGAGTCTTGATTCAATCTCCTTAACAGTTACAATTCTATTCAGGTTTTCTCTTTATTCATGATTCAGTCTTGGTAGGTTGTGTGTTTCCAGTAATTTGTTCATCTCATTTGTGCTATGAAATGGAAGACTTCTAGCAGGGCATGTTCTGAGCCTTCGAGTCAAGCCAGAGTGAAGGCTTAAGGTCTTATCAGCATTTTGGAGGGCATGTGTCTTCCCTGGGCCTGTGTGTGTGTGTTGGGGGTGGAGGGCTGCATGCATGCACGTGCTCTTTGTTTTTTGATTCAGCCTATACACAGCTTTTTTTGTTTTGTTTTAATGCCTTATTTTCACTAAGACTGTCACTCCTGCTTCTTCTCTGGCCCTTCAATGTGCTATGTGTTCCGATCACTAACCACTTGACCCAGGCATGAGTAGGTCTCCAGTCTACTTTTGGGGTCCATGAACCTTGCCTGTTGCTTCTCATGACTTTTACTAGGCTGAGGTCCAAATGATGCTGTTTTTGGCCTTCTAAGCTCCAAGTTAGGTGACACAGAGATGAATTCCTCAAACAGTCCCCAGACAGGTTAGAATGTTTCCAATTAAGTCTGTTCTACTTTTTCTAGTTCATGGAAGGGAACTGGGGAACAGGCTGCTCCTTCTCTCAAACCAAGGCACACTGGAGAAGGTGTGGGCAAAAGCAAGGAAAAAAAAGAAATTTACTGTTTGAATGTGTTTCTTTTCTTGATTGGTCTTTTACTTGGTTGCTGTAGATGGTTGACTGATTTACAGAGCTTCTGTAAAGTTATTTTAGCCAGTATATAGTTCTTTATTTAATGTTTCCATTGGGGAATGAGGAAGTGGAGTTTTCTAGTCTACCATCTTGCTGATATCACTCCCAGATTAATTCTTAAAATAAGACTGTAGCATAGGTATTATACTTAATGATCAGTTTTTGCAGATAAGAAAACCATAATACATAGAGACTGAGTAACTTTGCCAAGGTCACACAGAGAGCAACCAGCAGAGGTGGGTTTTAAAATATGCCCATAACTTCAAGAATTCATTGGGCTTGTTTTTATTCTAAGATAGAGAAGGAACCTTTATGCTTCCATTCTAAGATAGAGATTATAAGATGGACATACTATATTATAAGCTAGAGATACTTATTCTAAAGTACAGAAGAAGGCTTGACATCTCCATTCTGTTTTCTAATCTTTTATTCTGACCCTAAGTTTAGACATCTCAGAGGAAGTGATACACAGGTACTTAAATTCAACTGCTATACCATAGCTAAGCAAGAGAAATCAAAGTAGAGCCGGAAAGGAAAAAAAAAAAAAAAGTAGTGCATTTTTGATATAAATAGCACACAAAAAAGGAAACTAACTTTACCCTTCAGGTGTGCAGAACATCTGTGAATAATGACTTTTTATTTTAGTTATTCTTTCACTAAATGTTTTGAAATCCACTGAGTAGGAAGGGTCACCAGAAGGATGAATTAGTGGAAATTGAAAAACAATAGTTTTTGAAGAGTGTTTGATTTCAATATATATCTTATGCTTTCTGGGAACCTCTCCCTTCCTTAACATTGAGACCACGCCTGGCAAGCAGTTGGCAGGAGGAAAAAGTCTGCATCAAGGGACTACAAACAAGACAATTACTAGAATTCAGAAAAGCCCACACAGAAAACCAAATATCAAGCAGCAGTTTTATCTTACACCGTACATGAAAGGCATCTATTTCATTCCAGCTTATGTCTAACTGCCTTTGGTGAGAGGTATACTCTCAGAGTAATCAAATAGTATTTTTTTAAATATTTATTTAAACAGTAAAATGTTGCCTGATATGTGATAGGACCTGTAGCAATGGTTTAGAGGGCTTGTATTAAATCAATTAATACTTCATTGATAATCATTATCAATAGTTTGATGAGTCATTCTATTTACTAATGCCACAAAATTCAACAAATCTTTAATGAATATCTAGAATGGACTCAACTATTCTAGTTTGTTGGGGCAATGTGATGAATAAGATACCTTTAGTTCAAGGAGCATAGTAAGCAAGACTGGCAGGCAAACAAATAAATGGAGTACAACTTGATTCATTAATTCAGAACATGTTTGCAGAGTGTTTGTTCAGTACCTAACACAAGGATAGATGTTAGGGTTAAAAACAAAAGTTGATAATGCATCGCCCCTGCCCTTAAGGATCTACAGAGAGGTACAGAAGACTAAGACACAGAAGTAGATTAATAATCACAGTGTGCTGTGGTCCGTGCTAAGGTAAGAGTGCATAACAAATGATACAGGAGCAGAGAGGTGAGGCTCTATTTGTAGGAGGACTGAGCTGCCTTTTGGAAAACTCAAATCTGATTTACTGTTGCAATTCAGCTATGGGCTGAATATGAACAAGTGAGGTAGACAGACAAAGTCTAGATACTAGCTTTAACAAAAGAACTCAAATTAAAAAGAAGAAGGCAGCTACTAAAAGAAGGATCAGGAACAAAGACTAGTCTTTAGAATAATGCATAGGCATAGCCTTGTGGAGGCCTGTGAGTTCTGCAGTGTGGTGGTTATTACTTGCTCTGCCCAGCTCTCTGGATATGTGTACAGGAAGAGGGATGGCTGTAAAAATTTAGAGAGTTCTTACACTAAAGTACAAAATACCAGTGAGCCATCAGTGATGGTTACCCTAATGGAATAGAATTTGAAAGGCAGAGGGTCATTCTCTAGCCTTTGTCTTAAACCTCAGTGTTCAATGACACAACACTCTATGATGGGGCTTAGAATCTACATGTGCCCAGGGAGCCTAGGGAGGTTCTGGTGTCCCATCAGTGGCCACAAGCATGGTTTGCAGCATCCAGCAGGGCCAGAAAGAAAGAGCATCAGAGGCACCCCAGAGAGTGTGGCACAGCCAGGATAACAGCAGCAGCTGCCCTCAAGGTGAAGCCAGAATCAGACTACAGTACCGATGGAGCTCTGAGGAGGGGCGGTAGTAAATGGGAAACACCATGCTCAAGGCACTGCAGCAAGGATGCCTATAAGTAGAAAGCTATTAATGCACATGTGGAAGAAACCCAGAAATACTACCCAGGAAGGTGACTCTGGAGTTACATGGCCCAACTTGAACAAGTGAGAACTAAAGCCATAAAGACCTAGGTTGTTGCCATTGATGTGTCCCACATCTGCACGCATCTTAGAAGGTACAGGAAATTTAGGCAGTACATGTACACACAAAATAAAGTGTCTAACACAATGTATAATGCATGCTAATTAATTTTTTCCTTTTCTAAAAAAACTGCTTTATTGAGCTATAATTCATATACCATACAACTCACCTACTTCAATTGCACAAAGGTTTTTAGAATGTACACAGAGTTACACGACCATCATTACAATCTAATTTCTGAATATTTTCATAATATGAAAAAGAATCCCTCTACACATTAGCAGTCACACCCACGCCTTTGGCTTCCTCTCTCTTGGAAACCACTACTCTACTTTCTGTCTGTGTAGATTTGTCTATTCTTGACATTTCAGATAAAGAGAATCATGCAATACATACTCTTTTGTCACTGACTCTGCACCTAGGGTAATATTTTCAAGGGTAATTCATATTGTAGCATGCCACAGTCCATTTTTGATGCTCAATAATACTGCATTATAAGGATTTACAATATTTTTCCTATCTATTCATTAGCTGATGAGGATTTGTATTGTTTTCACTTTTTGGGGTACTATGAATTATGCTGCTATGAACATTTATATGCACATTTTTGTGTGGATGTATGTTTTTCTTTCTCTAAAATGTTTACCTGAGAATGAAATTACTTGGCCAATTTTTAATATTTTGAGGAATTACCAAACTATTTTCCAAAGTGATTGCATCATTTTACATTTACAGAAACATTGTATGAGCCTTCTGCATTCTCGCCAACACTTGCTAATATCTTTCATTTATTATAGCCACTCTAGTGAGAGTAGACTGGTATATCATTGTGGTTTTAATTTACATTCCCTGATGACAATGATGTTGAGCATTTTTTCATGTGCTTATTGAATGTTTGTATACCTTCTTCAGAGAAATGTCTACTCAGATGCTTTGCCTAATTTTAACTGGATTATTCATCATTTTATTATTGAGTTCTAAGTGATTTTCATTTATTTTGCCTATAATTCCCTTATCAGATGGATGTTTTGCAAATGTTTTCTGTAATTCTGTGGTTTACCTTTTCACATTCTTGATAGTATTGTTTTCAGCACAAAACTTCTTTATTTTGATGTGGTCCAATTCATCTCTTTTCTGCTTTGTTGTTTTTGATTCTGGTGTCATATCAAAATAAATAAATGAATAAAGCCTAACGCAATGTCATAAAGATGTACTTCTATTTTTTTTTTTTGATGACTTTTCTTAGCTTTTATATTTTGGTCTATAATCTGTTTGGAGTTAATTTTTGTGCATGGGGTGAGGAAGGACTTACTTTAATTTTCTTGCATATGGTTATCCAGAGTTTCAGCACCACTTGCTGAGGAGCATGTTCATACCTGCTTTGAATGGTTTTGGTATGTGTGCTTGTCAAAAATCAATTGACCATTAATGAATTCTTTGTTTCTGGACTTTAAATTCTATTCCAATGATCTATATGCCTATCCATATGCTAGAACATACTATTTTGGTTACTGTACATTTGTAGGTGGTCTTGAAATAAGGAAAAATAAAAAAATATATATACATACACATACAGATATAATGGAATATGATTCAGCCTTAAAAAGAAAGAAGTCCTGGGACTTCCCTGGCGGTGCAGTGGTTAAGAATCCGCCTGCCAATGCAGGGGACATGGGTTTGAGCTGTGGTCCGGGAAGATTCCACATGCCATGGAGCAACTAAGCCCGTGTGCCACAACTACTGAGCCCACGTGTCGCAACTACTGAAGCCCGCACACCTAGAGCCCGTGCTCTGCAACAAGAGAAGCCGCCACAATGAGAAGCCCACATACCACAATGAAGAGTAGCTCGCCGCAACTAGAGAAAAGCCGATGCGCAGCAATGAAGACCCAACACAGCCAAAAATAAATTAATTAATTAAAAAAAAAAAGAAAGAAGTCCTGCATGTGTGACCTTGCTGAACTTGGAGGACATAAGTGAAATAAGGCGGAGAAAGAAAGACAGATATGGCATGGCTTCACTTATGTGTGAAATACACACACACACACACACACACACATACATATATATATATATATATATATATATACACATATATATAAAGTTCAAACTCATAGAAACAGAGAGTAGAATGATGGTTGTCAAGGCCTATGGTTTAGAGGAAATGAGGTTGGTAAAAAGGTACAAACTTCCAGCTATATGGTGAATATGGTGAATAAGTTCTGAGGATCTAATGCATAGCATGGTGACTATAGTTAATAATACTGCATTGTGCAACTGAAATTTGTTAACAGAGTAGATCTTAAGTAGTCTCACAAAAAAAAGAAAGAAAGAAAGAAAGAAAGTAAAAAGAAAGAAAAGAAAAAGAAAAAGAAAAGAAAGAAAAGGGAAAAATAACTCTGTGAGCTGATTGGTATGTTAATTAAATGGTTGTAGAAATCCTTTCACGATATGTAGTTATATCAATCCATCATGTTGTATTTTTAAAATATATTACAATTTTATTTGTCAATTATACCTCAGTAATCCAGGGGAGGAAAAAAGAAATTAAGTATTGTGAGTCTCCTAACCTTGATTTTCCCTTTCAAGATTGTTTTGGCTATTATGCATCCTTTGAATTTCCACATAAATTTTAGGATCAGTTTGACAATTTATGCAAAGGAGGAAGCTGGGATTTTGACAGAGACCATGTTGAATCCTTAAATCAATTTAAGGAGCGTTGTCATGTTAAGAATATTTAAGGAACCCCAATCTTCATGGCCATATCTCTCTGGAATAATAAAGGACTCACAAGACAGATCTGGGAAGAAGGCGAGAGATAAAAGTGACCTGTCCTTCCTGGGGTGAAACTATAGCCCTAGACAGGCAGCTGGTGTGAATGGGAACCCCATGTTCTTGACCACACACATCCAATGTAGAGCTCCCTTTACCCTGAGCTGGGAGGAAATAGAAGTCATCATACCACAGACTCACGGTTCTTACCGAGATTTAATAGATTTTCTTAAATATATGTCTCCATTTTCTGTATGCCCTGAGGAAAATTTCCAGACACTGAATAGTTGTTTTAGTTTTGCTTGTTAGTTTTTGAAATATTTTTCAGCAGTTCAGTGATTGTTTCATTAGGAAAAGCATACAACGAGCTCCTCACCCACTGTCCCTGTGTATAGTTTCTTAACCTTTTCTGTTTTTCCTGATTTCTCCCATAAGAAGTCATTATGGCATTGCTCTGCTGCTGTAAACCCACAAATAAAATGTGGGCTCCTCTGGTCTTCCAGGCAGAACTGTACTCTCCTCTGCACATTCTTAGAACAAACAATTGCTCTTGTACTTAATACCTAATAATATTGTAGTAATTTTCTTAGAACCTCAAAGCCATGTCTGTGTTAAATTCTTCTGTGTGATATAGGTGTCCAGTGCAGGCCTGGTACAGAGATGCTGTTCAAAAAGTATTTATTTGGATAAACAAATGAATCCATCTAGGCAAAAATAAGATTTGCCAGTTGAGACTGGGACATAATTAGGCTTTTATCTCTAAAGCTGATAATATGAATAATGAGGATAATATAATACAGCATATTTTTCATCTAAATAGTTTCATTGACCCCTCTTCCATTCAGTGCAAGTATAAATGCCAAATCTCAAATGGAATTCCCTCTCCCAGGGTAACTTGGAGTTATCCCATGTTGCTGACTAAAGGCTATTTAATGCTAAAGTGTTTTATAACATGGGGACTGAAGCCAGGGAGACTTTTCAATAAAGGGACAATTTGCTGTGAGAGGAAAATTAGAATCAGTAAACTTTTTAAGCTGACAAATTAGAAAAGATTATTACTATTTTTCACCCAGTGCACTTAATAATTGCCACATACTTGCTCTAATGTGCATTACAGTCTATTAAATCATCTCTGTGCTACCATTGTCTGTATTCCTATTATTGCACTTACACAGGACTGTAATTACTGTACTTATTTATGCATTTATTTTCATCACTAACTGGAGTCCTTTGAAAGTCATCACAAAGTATTGAATATTTGTATCCCCCAGATGCATAGCACATAATCAGTGCTCAATAAATGTTTGTTGAATACATCATTTCATTTATCATCCTGTGCTGTAGTGATGTGCTTTCATGTTGAATCTCTCAAACTCCTCAAAGAGAGTCTTTTATCTTCATGACAATATCCCCACATTGAATAATTGGGTTGCAAATTCAATAAATAAATAAGGGAATTAATGACTGGATAAATATACTGAAAACTGTGTTTTATATTTCACAGCCTTGGATACATAAATGATTATATGAACATGCATGTCCAAATCTCGATGACTCTGCACTACCACTTGCTTGACTATGTAGTCTAATTTTTCATGGCACCTCCAACACAAATATTTTCAAGAGAACTCTCCAATGCATAGTTTCAGCATTTAGTTCATTTGATGACATTTATTACCTCGTGGTGAAGTTTCTCTGTGGGTTTTTCTTGCCCTTTTTATTCTAAGCCCTCTCTCAGGTCTATCCAAGTCCTTCAGATACAGTTATAATAATCCACAGGAAAATCTGACTCATTTATTGATTTTTTTAGCTGCTTGGCATTCAAGTCTTCAAATGGAAGGTTTTGAGGAAATCCATCCACAAGTGTGTAGCCTTGATGGGAGATAGGTGTTCACCACCACCACCATGAAACTCTGGGAACCAGATCATCTCTGTTATTAGTTCTTGCCACTGAGGAAAAAAGACAGATAAGGCTGCCTTTATAAGGCTTATCCCCATGAAATGGGGAGTCCATTGTAGAGTCCTCATGAAATGTTAAATCTGGAGTAAGTGAGGTTAGGGTTGATTAGAATCCATTCAATGACTCATCGTGGCATCAGTGTGCAGGGACATTGATGCCAGTTGTGGCAGCAACAGTTTAAACACTATTTAATAAAAGCTGGGTGTTGTGTTACCTTCTTTCTAACCATCCAGGTCCTCTACAGTGTCTGCCTGCAAACCAAGCTTATTTTCCACGTTCCCATCAATATGTTGAGCTATGATATATTTTTTAATAGATCTTTATGGGAGTATAATTGCTTCACAATACTGCGTTAGTTTCTGTTGTACAACAAAGTAATCAGCCATATGCACACACATGTCCCCATATCCCCTCCCTCCTGAGCCTCCTTTTCACCCTCCCTATCCCACCCCTCTAGGTCATCACAAAGCACTGAGCTGATCTCGCTGTTCTATGTTGCTGCTTCCCACTAGCTAAATATTTTAATTTGGTGGTGTATATATGTCGATGCTACTTTCACTTCGCTCCAGCTTCCCCCCGCCCCATGTCCTCAAGTCCATTCACTACGTCTCTATGATATTTTAAAACAGATCTCTTGGTTTTAATGTAATCAGGGTCTGTTTACCTTGCCTGGAACCCAAAACCTTGACTGATACAATATTACTTTAAAGGTAAACAAGGTTTAAACATTTTATTTCCAGGAAGCTAGTCAACCCAGTGTAAATCAACAGAGGCAAATGAATGTTTCAGATAAGAACATTGTTTAATATCTTTCAATAGAGTGGCTTATTCCTGCAGTTTCTCAGCTGGGATACAGAATAGTGGCTTGCTCATACTACCTCTTAAATCTCTTGATGGAGATCAGCATCTTTAAAACTATGTTCACAAAAGGTTAGTTCAGGAGAGTTTAGTGAGTACTCTGAGAAAAGGGAATTCAGTCACATAACTTTGGGGTATACTGGATGCTAAATCTTCCTCCTGGAGATTTGCTATGCAATTTAGCCTATTTGATTCTCTGGAGGGTCTTAACATAAAGACACTCATTTATCTTTCCTGGGGGTTTAACATAGAGTATATTTTTCACAGCACACTAATTAAAATAATGTGGAGCAGCAGACTACGGAAACCAATGTGGGTAACACTAATGGAGGTTGCTAGTGTTCTTGATTTGTATTGTGGAGGGAATGGATGAAGAACCAGTGAAAAAGACTTGCCAACAAACCCGAAATGCTTTTGTTAGTGCTACATTCCAACTCTGTGTTGCATAATTTCTTGCACGCCCTGCTATATGCCTTTCACTATAACTGACTTAAAAAGTTGGAACATGGAAGGGAGAACTCATTTCAAAACCGACAAAAAATACTTACTGAGAAAATATGAAGGATCAAATACTCATAGAAATCTAATGCCATCTTGAAAGTAAAATAAGCTATATAATTTCCTTATAGGTATTTACTGGAGTAGAAATGTAGTTTTTCGAACAGGATACTAGGAGAGAAGGACAGTAAGGAAATTTCAATATTTATTTCAATATTAATCACAATAGGAAATCATTTGACTCCATTTACAGAAAGCAAGATCTGAAGATATTAGTATAAAGATAATCAGTAGGAAAATTACATATGTATATAGGTATAGTTCTTTCTAAATGTAAAAATAAATGCCAAAGAGTAAACAATATAGATTACATAGTAAAGGAATGAATGTGTGTATAATATGTGTATCTCTGTATGTCTGCTTATTAGTTTATACACATATTTTTATAGAGTGACTGTGTATAAAATATGAAAATAACTGGAAGAAGATATATTAATCACACTAGTAAATATAAATAGCTCAATATCAATAATCAAAAATTTTAAATTTTTCAGATTTGTTTAGAAAGTATAATCAAACACTCTATAAGAAATGCATGTAAAGCAAAGAGATTGAGAATGGTTAAAAATAAAACAACTACATCAGGCAAAGAAAACAAGAAGAAAGCAGTATTTCAGTCTTGATGTGTGACAAGAGAATTCAAACAAAAGCATTAGCAGAGGCAAAGAAGGACACTTTGAAAAGATAAAGTGTCACAATGAATATGTTTAATGTTCATTAATATTTTTTCAAAGATATAAAAATAATTTTCACAAAGTAGAAATCACATGACACAAAAGTAAAAACACTTTAGCATATTAATACTAGAATTTAATATACTTCCCTTAATAAAGGTAGTTCCAATGGACAAAAAAAGTTAGCTCTTTTAAACATATATCAAAATCTCAATCCCAATTATAAATAATATATCATTTTTCAAGGGCAAAAGAAACATTTATGGAAACTGATGATTGTAAGATGATAGAGAAAACTTCTATATATTCCAAAAAATAAAAATAGCTCAAATAAAATTCTCTGACTGCTAAACAACAGTACTACAAGACAACCGTGCTACTAGAAAATACTACTATTATTTGACAAAAAGGCAATAAACTAGAACAAAATGCTATTTTCTAAAAGACCATATACCTTGAAATAATACAAGATAACACTAAACATCTATAGGTGAAAATTAAACTACAGAATGAAAATACATAAAATTTAAAAATTATGAAAATGATTACACAGAATACAATCTGTGGCATAGAGCTAAAGCTATCACTAGGAGAAATATTTTAGTATGGTATAGCTAACTCAATAAGGATGAAAATGTGTATGAAACACTAAAAATTCGAAAATAATGAAACTAAACCTATGAAATTAGAAGATATAAATTACAAATATATAAGGAAGTACTAATGAGAAAGAATACAAAAATACAGAAAACTTATAAATAAATCTTAGTAAAGCACTTCAAAATATTTTGTAAATGCCAAATCGCCAGCTACATAATAAAAAAAAGGAAGAAAAGACTAATAAACAACATCATGAGAAGACAAAGCACAGACAATGATCAAAAAAGAATAAATTTAATTTAGACAACTCTTTGCAAATAAATTCAAAAACCTAGATGAAATGGAAAAATACGTAGGAAAAGTATCTTACAGAATTGACCCTAGGAATGAAAGAAAAATGAAAAGACAAGTTAACATAAAAGAATACAGAACACAATTAAAAATCCCCCATCTTCAAATAGATAGATGGATAGATAGATATATATTGATATATTTATATATATAGATATATTGATATCTATTTCATCAGGTCCAAATTATTTTTGACCAAACATTACATTAACCATCCATAAAATAATCAATGATTAATATTATTTCTTGCAGTGTTAATGGTTGCTCAGGTCTAGTTTAGTGGTTCTTGCTCAAAGGATAATGTGGCAGTAATAAATGACTAGAGGATCTTGAGTCAACGCAAAACCTTCCTTACTCCCATATCTGGTGCCTGAACTTGGAAAACTCAAACAGCTGAGACCTAAAAGAGCTGTTTTTCTCAGGCATCTTTCTCTTCACTCCATGTGGCCTCTCTACATGATACTCGCAACATGGTGGTTCAGAACTGGACTTCTTACATGGCAGTTTTGGTCTTCAAAACACATGTTTCAAGAGAAAGCCAGGTAGAAGTTGCATAGTCTTTTATGAAGCTGCCTCAGAAATCACACTGCCCATTCTGCTACATTCTACTTGTTAGAATCAATCACTAAACAAGTTTATATTCGAAGGGCATGGATTAGACTCTAGCTCTTTATTTCTATGCAAATGGCAAAGAATTTGCAGTTATGTTTTAGAACTACTACATCCATCATGTTTACAGAGTTGACAGAGATTAATAACTGATGAAGTAAAGTAATATATGATTTAAGGATAACAGATAGCTGAGGAGATTCACAAAAATTGTTACCTGTCTAGGACAGGGGTCCCCAGCCCCTGGTCTGTGGCCTGTTTGGAACCAGGCCACACAGCAGGAGGTGAGCAGTGGGGGAGTGAGTGAAGCTTCATCTGCCACTCCTCATCATTCCCCGTCACTCACATTACTGCCTGAACCTTCACTCGCATTACCACCTGAACAAACCCAACCCCCCCACCCCCCACCCATGGTCCATGGAAAAATTGTCTTCCACAAAACCGGTCCCTGGTGCCAAAAAGGTTGGGGACCGCTGGTCTAAGGCAAGAGAAAGTAATCATGGCAAGATTCAGAGGTAGTGGTAATGGTCTGCTTTGAGACTGGATGGTGGCTATTTTCCAAAGACGTCTGCAACAATGTCTTCCATTTGACAAATACCTCTCACTTTGCCACTCTTCATGTAAAGAGGTGAGCTCTAGATCTCCTACCCTTGAAACTTGGTGGGCTTGTCACTACTTTGACCAATAAATGTCTTGAAAGTTTCAAGACTAAGTTGGAAAATGTGCTGCAGCCTCTTTCTTATTCACTAGAAAACTTGTTCTTGGGGCCCTGAAGTCTGAGTACCCTGAGGCTGCCATGATGTCAGGAAGCCAAGACATATGTAGGTGCTGAACTAAGGAATTCCAGTCTTGGAGACTGCAAAGCCTAAGCATTGTCTTGAGAATTACTGATCATTCTGATGAGTTTAGACCCAAGCTGTGTAATCATTGCCAGTCTTTGAATCTTCCCAGCTAAGGCTCCAAAACTTGCCCCACAAAGACAAGCCATCAACACTGGGGTCCAAATTCCTGCTCACACAATCATGAGCAGAATAAAATGGTCCATTTCCTGCTACAGGGTCTTGGGGTAATTCACTATGCAGCAATAATAACTGTGCAGTCATATTAATGTTATTAATTTTATCATATATTTTACATATATATTTATATATATTCTTTAGTACATGTGATAGACATCATAAAAATATACACTTATTTATAATAAAAAAGATGTGGTACATATATACAATGGAATATTACTCAGCCATAAAAAAGAATGAAATAATGCCATTTGCTGCAACATGGATGGACTTAGAGATTATCATACTATGTGAAGTATATCAGACAAAGACAAATATTATGTGATATCACTTATATGTAAGATCTAAAAACATGACTAAATAGTGGAGCTCAAGCAAATTTCCTGTGCACATGGTGACTGTTTAGTAGCAACTTTGGAGCAATAATCCCACCTCTAAGATGGACAATGTATAGACGGTCCTCTTCTGAGAAGCTCACCTTATAGATCTTCTCTGCTGTCTGCAAAAATATCAACAAATAAGATCTCAGTATGAAAGCCTGTTTT
This sequence comes from Monodon monoceros, assembly GCF_005190385.1. Taxonomy (NCBI): domain Eukaryota; kingdom Metazoa; phylum Chordata; class Mammalia; order Artiodactyla; family Monodontidae; genus Monodon; species Monodon monoceros. The sequence continues at coordinate 106,223,827 of NW_021703772.1, read as the reverse complement.
AAAGTTCAGAGCAATTTTCTCCTAGAGTCCCTGGAAAGAAGTTTGTAAATAAAAATTTCATGATATTTTTATAGTATATAATTTAATGAAAAGTTTTATATATCTATTTAGATGTAGTTGCATCTATCTATCATCTATCTATCACCTATCTCTCAAGAGAGACTTACAAATGTCAGCTGATTGTTTTCTGACTGTTTTGCAGTTCTCTTGTTCCATTTTTCCTCTCTTGCTGTGTTCCTCACTTATTCATAATTGCTTCAAATGTAAATGGTTTAAATTTTCCCATCAAAAGAGAATATATATATATATATATATTTTTTGTTTTTGTTTTTGTTTTTTTTCAGAGAGAGAGAGAGAGAGTGTGTGTGTGTTTGGAGCTCTACAGTAGAGAAAGTATTCAAATATTCTAGGAAATAACTATAATAAGGATTTTCTTCCTGGTGCTAAGAACTTGTTGATTTGTGGTAATCTGCTTGTTCCAATAAATGGCAGGTATGGCTTCCTACATACATCCCCTCAGAGTGTGAAGAGGGGGCACAGAACTAGAGAGAAGCATGGCTGCTAGAGATCTACCAAAACTTATTTAATTCACCTAAAGTTGGAAATTCAGATAATCCTATTTTTTATATTATAAATAATGCTGTGGTTAATGTATTTGTGCCTAAAGCTTGGCCCACATGTCTTGTTACAACCTAGGATAGGTATTTAAAAGTGAGCATCTAATTTAAGAGATCTGAACATATTTACGTCTAAATCACTCTCCAGAAAATACATTTCAGTTTACACAGTCACCAGCAATGTATACACCAGCAGTGTATTAATGTGTGTACTTCCTCAAACTTTAGTTATTCTTCATAACTAAAATGACTTAAAGACTCTAAAAGAAATAAGATTTAATGGTGGACTTTCAAGGACATGATGGGTTATAGAAGAGACTGCATACAACACTCTTAGTAGCATCTTTCAAATGAAATTAAGTGAAACTAACATTTTGATACTTCCGATTTATCGTATTAGGTGCTTTGGAAAAGGTTTTTTATATGTAATCTTCACAAAAACTCCAGCAGATTAGTGCCTTATCCATATTATTGCATATTTGGAAACTGTCTCAGAGAGGTTAATTAAGTTGCCTTTGATCAAACAGCTTAGGTAATACTGGGCTTCACACTAACACATGTCAGACACTAAAACAAAATCAGACCATCCCGCCTCTCAAATCACGTGGTATAAAGGGCCAGTAATTCAAGTGATCAGACTCCCTTCTCTGCGGTCCTTCATCTTATGTTTAATTAAAATGTGCAGAAACAAATCCCATTTCACCATATTCATTATTCATGCAAAATCACGTGTCACATAGGAATGACAGCACAATATTGAAAATATCTAGGAAGCTATTTATCTCCATCCTTTTTATGCATTTACTGTCATTTAATAAACAGCAGATTACAATCTCTTGGCACGATAAGGCAAGCATACACAAAGAAAGGAAAGACTTTAGTAACATTTAATTAATGACAACGCTAGCTATTATTTATGTGGGCTTATTAAAAGCTGCTGGTTTGTATAATCAATCTATAATTTTGAAATAATAGTAAATGGTATTATTGCAACCACATTATAAATTTGGTTAAAGATAACATTCATGTGTGGAAGTAGAGAGAACTCTCTCCCCTAATAAATGAGAAACTGTACATCAACTTTTAGAAATAGCTACTCCCATTAAATGCAATCACTTCTTTCCATTGGCTTCAACTCTTGGGTGACTTGGAGATGAGGGAATGCTTATTATATGTAATTAATTTCCACAGCAAAGAATCACAGCTAAATAAAGTCAATTGCTTGCTGAAATCAGCTTCTCAGATGAGCTACGGTCTATAGTAATTAATAGTTACTGAAATGACAATGACTGTGTTGAAAACATTGCTGGAGATGATCAGAAACATGAACAGTACCTGTTTCTATCTGACCCTTTTGGCTTCTGTGCACATGGACTTGAAAAGTACCCTTTTAAAAAATTAATAGCTTTATTGAGATATAATTCATCTACTGTACAATTTACACATTTAAAGTGTACAAATCAAGAGCTTTCAGTATACTCACAGAGTTGTGCAAACATCACTATAATATTATAGTTTTAGAACACTTTCATCCAAAAAAAGAACCCCCATACCCATTAGCAGTCACTCCCATTTCTCCCCACTCCCACCCTTCCCAGTCCTAGATAGCCCCATCTTGTGTTTTGGAGGAGTCCCAAGACTTTATGATATTTAACATTCCCTCTAAAGAGTGGGAATGTTAAGTCAGACTTCTGATTATTGAACAGTTTGACAACCTGTATCACAAATTAAAATTATTTTACTCCTGTAGCTTTTATAATTCTTATCTACTTTCTTAACTATACACCTTTTTTCTCTTCCAGAGGATTTCAAGGAGTAAAGCCAGCTTTATAAAATAATGGTAGTCTAGCTCAGTTAGCCAGAAAGAAAAGGGTGAAAGAAGATGTAGTTTCTCTGACTATTAGAGAAAACATATCAGAATTGCAGAGAGAAGGGAGCAAGCTCTCTTTTAATATTTGACCCACCAAATAAGTATCAATATCATAACTTGGGAAAGCAATGATGACCAGAGGGAGATGTACAGGAGACCACGGCAGACAAAAGTAGGGCACAATCTGAACAAGTCAAAATCAGATTTTATCTTCTAGCCTCCCTTGACCATTCTAGATCCGTGGGATGGTTTTGAATTTAGTAACACTCTTTGGCTTTATGCTGACATTAGCCCATGATCAAATGCAACTTTTTCATCTTTCTTATTCGATAAAGACTTCTTTCTGGACAAAGTTGTTTCTTATTCACAATGGAGTACAGCTGGCTGGTGACCTAGTTCCTAGAGAAGATTAGTACCATGGACCTGGTTCTTCATCTGTACAAGAAGGGGGTGGATTTGATAGTTCCAAAGATTGTTTTCAACTTGCTGTCTCTAATTATGTGACTCTACATTGACCACGTTGCTCAGTTTTTATCTAAGCACTAACCTGGGAGAGGATAGCATTCACAATCCAATGCATTGGGGCCTTGCAATTCACTATCATTGCAGAATCAGAAGTAGAATTTTTCCCTGGAAAATAAAAACACCACTAAGCCAGTGAGAAGCTGCATTACCTAGGTCCTCAACTAACCTACAGACATGAAAAGAGCAATTGTCTGGTTAAAGAATTTGTTTACCCAGTGAAATATGTCATTACCATTAGATTGATTGATGGAAATCAATCTTCTCCCAAGACAGGCTTTCTACCTTCGTCAATCAGTGCCCTTCACTGACCTCTCTCTCTCTCTCTCTCTCTCTCTCTCTCTCTGTCTCTCACACACACACACACACACACACACACACACACACACACACACACACAC